>NW_027287095.1:34814835-35074835 GCF_022747635.1 Hetaerina americana
CTCAATTGCCGACGCACTGCGAATTTCCCCCTCGGGCATCGCACAGCCCTGAGTCGGTGCCGACCTTCCTCCGATAAAAAGATCCTTTTGGAGAGAGGAGGGGCACGACAAGGAGAGGGAGAGATGAAGGAAGGGGGCGCGGACAGCCAATCGGGAGCGGGAGGAGCATGTGCTCCCGCTTCGCCGCCGATCTCTCCGTAGCTGGCTTTATTTTTTTTTCTCGGCACACAGCTGTGCACTCGACCGCGGTTCCTTTCATGCCCTCTCTCCCTCTTTTGGCGCGAGATGGAAGGATGGTGGGAGGGTGGCGGATCACCACGCGGCATCGGCGCTTTCGACCGGCGACCACGATGGAGAGGATGGTGGAGGAGAGGTACGGGAGGGAAGGAGGGAATCGGGGTCATCGCGGGGTGAGGGGGTGGCTTTGGGTGCGGGTGAGGAGGGAGGTGACCACCGTCGGGTGGAAGGTCGCGAGGGATTTCGAAGGCGAGGAGGAAGAGGGAGGGAGTGGCGGGTTTGGGGCTTGGGAGTGGAAAGGGTGGTTGCGGCGAGAAAAAGCCAACCTCCGTATGAATAAAGAACGGCCACGCTTCGCTTCGGTCGTCCGTTCCCATGCACAGGATCACGACACAGCACGCGTGTCCTGACCTTCGCGAAACAAACCTAAAGAATGGACATGCTAGCACGGAACCGAGAGTGTTTATATTGGTGAAGCACAGGGAATTCAGGGTTCTCAACAATTGGTAAATCCGAGTCGGGGTGGAATAAGCACCATCACACCCATGGCATTTTCTGGGGGTTTAAACTTCACCCTTGACTACACACCCAATTTCTACGCTATCAACTAGTACGCCAAAACTTTCGACAGAGAGACAAATGCGAAAGAACACTCACCATTATGACATACTCCTGATCATTGAAAACCACCAATCGGCCGCCTACTCCGCGGACGTTAATTGATCGAATATATTGAATAAATGTGTTTAACATTTGATTTCTCTTCTAACGGAGAATCTTTTTCGCTTAGGCTGTCATGTTGTCTCCTTCCCACGCACACTGCCGACCGCAACGTCCTCGTTGACTATGCTTACACTTTTGCAAGTGTTTATTTTGTAGTCTACCATTTAAGGCAGGTTTCCATTGGACAAAAACTCAGCACCCTTACATTTTTCAGTCTCTCCTAACAAGAAACAACTTGACACCAAACACTAAAATAAACTCTTCTTCAATTTCGCATACATTTTGCCTCCCTTCATTCTGTCCAACATGCCTCTCCTGTTCCTCCCCCCTGCCTCGCTTACCACTCCTCCATCACAGTTTTCAACATTGCATCCACAATTAAAATGCTCAGCATTCACCTTTTCTGCCTCATTTGCATTTCTCCCACGATTCCCCTCTCCTTCCTTATCATGCCCAGCACTTCCTCCTTTTGTTTTCCTTTCCCTCTATTTCACCTTTTCCACTCTTTTCTACACACTTATCTCAAGAGCTTCCAATGTCTGTCTTTCATCTTTGAATAAGTGCTACCTTCTAAGGTTTTTTGAAGTTTTGTCTTCCTTCCTTCGATGACAGATAGAGGTAGAGACCGAATTCTGGGACTTAGTATCAGTGGTATGAACGAAAGAGGAAGGATGATGACAACACGAGGAACACCATAAAGAAGCAAGTTACCCAATCGCAGTTGAGAATAATAATTCAAGAACACGCGGATTAAAAAGTCGTTTCACCTACCCAAATTACATTCCACGTGTCAAGCCAGAACTGACTGGCTTTGCAGGATCAGAACGAGTTCAATTTGTAGCAGTAGTATTTAGGGGAGGCGACCGACAGCTGAGGTTATTTGCGCCACAGGGGATGGAGAGGAAAGGACGAAGGGTGGAGAGAAATCCGGCGTCGGCATTAGCCTACTCTTTACGGAAGGCGCCAAGGGGTCCGCAGCTTAACGTCCCCTCCGACGGACGGCGTACTCACCCAAAGTGCCCTCCACAAAGCTCCTTAAGTCGGAATCGAGATACCTCTGAAAATATTCAACACCGCCGGGATTTGAACCCGAACCCTCAGGGTGGGAAGCCAGTACGTTAGCCTCCGCACCATCTCGATCCCCGAGTACAATTTGTATCTCTCTAAATGTTTACTACTACTGTACATAATAAATATTGTCTGCAAATGCCTGTCGTAATAAAATGTTCTATTGCACATGATGAATAAAGAATTAATAAATTAAGGAGTTACAATATCGGTGAATTAGGAAATGGTAAGCACGATGTCTTGAGCATTGATTCGCTAGCAAGCAAAGTGGAGGCTTAGGAGCATAAATGTGCACACAATAGCCACAGTCAGCAACCCTGAAATCTGTTTGGTCCATTGAAAATATTTGCGAGCAGTAACAATCTGCATGGCGTAGAAACGTGTATCATTGGAAATGCAAACCGAAGAAAAAATGAGAGACTTCGACATCTGCACCTGGAGGTGGATGCAAACCATATTGACAGATGAAGCGAGAGATAAGGGAGAGGAAGAGATGGTTGAGGCAATGTCGAGCATATCAAGGGAAAGAAGAATAAGTAGAACTGCACCCAACTTGAGGCTTAATTGATAGCTTATGAACAAAACAGAAGGAAGGAACTACGACGAAGACCAAAGGCCGTATACTTCGGCCATATGAAGAGGGAGATATGAGAGGGAGGCGGAAGAGCAAAGTAAGTGAATTAGCATCAGATAGGGAAGAATGCAGAATTTGAATAAGCCAATCCACTTGACTGAAGCACTAACGAAATGAGGAATAGATGAGGAGTTTACGAAACGAATCCTTACAGACGAATGGTGAACGAAATTATGCAAACAGTACAATATTATAACCAGGTTATACAATTATTATACAATATTATTATTTAGAATTCCGTTGCAATTAGGCGATTTTCTCGGTGATCAATCATTATGCCCGAGGTCAACAGATAGAATGACGGAAAAACTTATTACCTTTCAAGGAGTTAGGCCTGTAAGTGATAGGTGAAGAGGAAACGAGAAGGGCTAGATTGATTTATAAGTGGCTGAACCTTTTCATTAGACTACCACCACGTCAATTTTATACGCAGAATGTTCACCGAATTATACGGCAATATAATCGAACAGCATACGCGTGTTCATCCGACCACGCAAGTCAAGTTTTATTTTCCAATAGAATATAATAATATTTGAAGGCGTGCTCCAAAAAACTTTCAGAATCATCAGTTTTTCTGTCTAAGGGTGCATAATTCAAAATTTAATAACAATGAGACAACTCGGGTAAGATTCCACATCATCTAGTAATGAGGGGACCCAAGTACGTATATAGTAAGATGCACAACAATATAAATAATTATTGCGACTGCTGATTAGTTTTCCATCTGCAAACCTTTTATTGGCTATGCAAATCTTTTTATAAGCATTCATATCCTAATGCAATGTTTATCAAGTAATTTGTAGTCCCCACGAGTATCTCAACGGAGAAGCGGACGAGATAGGTTTACGAATTGAGAAAGTCTATCAATAATCCTTAAGTAATTAGGAATATAAAAATGCATACTAATAAAGGCCAATTGATAAGTGACGATAAAATAGAAAGCCATGCACTTCCTCATTCACGCAGGAGAATAGCTTAATTCATAGATATGAAGGAACGAAAGGTTATCCTTAGTGACTCGTCATTGGAAGCCATTATTTTGAAAAACAAAGTTATTACCCACTGTTTACCTCTTCACTGCGAAAATATTTCAGGGACGGCGGTAAAAAAATGAAAATTTGACGTTCATATGCATCACGCAACGTGGCATCTGCTTAAATATGGACGAACGTATTCTTATGATCCGTAAATATAAAACAGAAATTGTTGACAGTTTAGTTTGAAAGCGTGACTTCCACTAGAAAGTGTTCAGATACTAAATACAAATGGTGATTTCCACATTTTTCGGGCTCCGTCCGCGTATGTCGTTTAAATGTACAACAGTTTCGCCAGCTATCCTGCTGGCGTCCTCAGGTCAAGGATGAAAAGAAGCTTGTTGTCCCGTCTTATAGTATATAGGAAAAATCCGGCGCCAATACCGGGAAATTTCTTGGCCAATCAGGGAACGTCCTCATATTTGCGCGGAATAATTCTTTTCCACGCACTGTGGAGTGGATATCCATCCTCTCTGTTAAAATTTTCTGGCCTTTTAACGATTTCAATGGCCTCTCTGATTATTCTCTGGAAGTATTTTCCTTCTTTCGCTATTATTTTATCCTTGACCTGAGGACGCCAGCAGGATAGCTGGCGAAACTGTTGTACATTTAAACGACATACGCGGACGGAGCCCGAAAAATGTGGAAATCACCTACTCATCGCCGCGGAAACCTGCGAACGAACACTAAATACAAATATTCTTAATACGTAGAGGCGACAAAAATAGTAGCGGAAGGCTCGCGAGGATGTCTTAGAACCCCTCGTGGTTATGCAATACGGAGAGCTAATGGCACTGCATAAGCGCCAGGCTGTCAAGCGCCTGGTCAAATCTGTCCGCTTCGATGTTAATCCCATGTTGTTGATCTCCTATTAATCTACCTGTCCGCAATTTACTTTCATTGAAATAAACGTAGGAAAGCTTCTATCAATACATAAGGAGTTTCAATGCACATTTCCATGAAAAAACTCGCGATATAATTTCGACCACTTTTGTGGTTCTGTATATAACTCGCAATTTCTAGAATGCATAACGCTCCCATATCATTTTCCTATATAGTCATATCTTTGCGTGCTACAGAAGTGTTCTAGGAGTAAAGTTCACGGACAACTTTACTAAAGTCATTGCTTTAACTTGTGCAATTGCATCTAGCGTCACAACTCGGTGTGCCTGACCAGATCGAGGGGAGAGTCTGCTACAAAAGAACTTTCCAGTCCACACATCACTCTTGGAGTAACATATGTGCATCACCATTATGAGCTTTCATTCGTTAATAAATTCCGATTTGTTTCACCCCTGAACTAAATAAACGAATGAGATACTTAAGTTCCTCTTAAGTGCATGCTCCAAGTGTAGATGCCACGTTTATACTATTGCTGCGCCGCATGGTTGTCACAATTTCTGGTCCACTATTAAGCTATTACAGTTGAGAATCAACGGGGCAGTAGGACGTTTCGAAATTTTAACGGTTGTTACTACACTAACCCTCGCATGATGCTCACGTCTTCCATAGGTCCAGGGTATAGGGCATTTGTCCAGACTTGAGTATTAGATTATTTTCATTTATTTTATTCATTTATGTACCCTGCAAGCCACCGCTAGGCAGTGTCGCAGGGAGTGAATACACTCCAGACTAATTTTGACCCGAATAAACTATTGTAATAATATAGTATCCGTCGTGGGATAAATATAATGAAATGTATATGACAATAAGCGGTGAAGTGACCTGATGCATCGATGATTATACTCGTAGCTGCGGATCAAAGGTTCAAATCTGGAAGTTATTCGCGAGTTTCCGATTATAATGAGAAACCACCACGGGCGCTGGAAAAGGAACTGCATACACGTTTCACGAACTATTTAATGCATGCGTTCCAGGAAATGTTAGAATTTTAAAGATTTTACGCAACCCCTCTATCCTGTCACCTGTCATTTTACGTATTCACACACAGGGAGTTTCACCCAAGCTGTGTGATTTATCGAGTACCAGATCTTCCTGGGAAACCAAAGGCGGTACATGGAAAGGTACTGGCCCTCCTACCAAGATGTGTAAATTTCACCCGCCGTATTGGGTGATCACCACCCCTAACCGATCAAATCAACCTTCGGGTTGACAACTGTGGTTTTATAAAATATATAATAACAAAAATAAGCTAATACTTGCTTTTCAATGTGGCGTATTCTATAAGTAGTTCCGAGGAAAATGTTTCCGTTTAATTCAACATGGGCTATCCCCTCTCCCACTTTTCACCCTGCATTTACCTTCTACTTTCCATCCTCTCCTTTGAATGGGATGGAATGCAATATATATATATATATATATATATATATATATATATATATATATATATATATATATATATATATATATATATATATATATATATTTCTCTTTTAAACGAAGCCTGTGAGAGACAGTTGACCTTGCAAAATAGTGCACTTAAATCCCAATGTCATATCGGCGCAATATATGTTTTGATTCACGAAAAATGAACTAATATCAGAACGTGATAACATTGCAAGCCCATGGCATGTATTCTTAAAGAAACTAAAGGAAACTGAAAAAATATTTTCCTTGTGAAAATAAAAATTAAACTTTGTTTTTCTTAGAATTAAAATAAAAAAAATTACGCCACTGCACGCGTTTCCATTGCTAATTTATGATGACTGCTTACAGAGAAAACACGATAAAAAAGGAATATATCCCAAGAGCTTCTACTTCAAAAAAACGGTGGTTGTCAGGAATTATGATTGTTAGGGCGGAAATATAACAACCTCTTAACTGACAGACGGGGCAAAATCCAACTTGAAATCATGTTGCAATTGAATTTTGAACTCGACATCACTGGATGGATGTCTTTCCTAATATCGTTTCTGCCGCGCATAAACTGTACTTTGGCGTGTATTCGTTTTTTTCTTCAGCACCTTTTCATGCCTTGCCCCCACTTTTCTTTCACTTACCTATGCGCTTGTTTTTATTCGAAATCATCAAGGAAAACTGTATTTTCGTATAAGTACTGATTTCCCCGGAGTCTCAAAGTCACTAATAAGCCGAATTAGGAGTGTATAGTTATATGTTATATGAATATTCAGGTATAGCTGGATAGTTCTATGCTATTTTGATAGGCTATAATGTATGAAAACTCTTTCTTTCATACATCTATTTCATCTTAGAAAATCTCTGTTAATTAGCTATGCTACACAACGTCAACGATTGGCAAATAAAAATTACATTCATCACTGGTATAAGGGGATGATAACCCATTTTGAGCAAACGAATACCAGCAACCGTATGCAACGACCACCCGAGCATTAGATCGCAATTATTTTTGCCAACAAAAGAAAAATTCCGAATCAAAACCTTGATGCGAGTTGCAATTTAAATAATGAAATAAGGACAATTTGCACTTTTCCACAGTTTATTTAACGTACGACGCGTTTCAACTCACAGAGTAATCATCAGGTACAAGACTTCTGGTACAACAGTCTTGTACCTGATGATGACTCTGTGAGTTGAAACGCGTCGTACGTTAAATAAACTGTGGAAAAGTGCAAATTGTCCTTATTTCATTATGATGAACTTCCACGACCTCAAGCCTGAATCTGTTTAACTTATGCAATTTAAAGATTAACCAGAGAAGCAGTGGGTTGATCCACAATCCTTCAGGCTAGACCTGGTTCTACGCTATACACTCCAATAATAAACTCATGGGACTAAAAGAAAGATTTTGCACAAATGATAATTACAGTTAAATGGAAATTATTTGAACGAAACATTACATTCTACAGTACAAAAAATACAGATAACAGCTTCCTTCCATTTCTCTGCCCGAAGGATTAAACCACTGTAGGGTTAAGCCTTTACATTTCATTTTCGAAAAAAAAATAATCCTTCAACATGTAACTCAATCGTCAAACATGATCGTGTTGAAGAAAATAAGAGTAAACGGTTAAAGTTAGCCTAAGCTACTTAGAAATGAGTATAGCACGCTCGTGACCAAAACAATCTTAACATCATAATGGGCGATTAAATATCTGATTGGTTTGAAAGAGCTATCCAAGATATCCCGTTCTAGCCAAATCAACTTCTGCATTTCTTCTCAGTCCCTTCGTTCGTATGTTTTTTGAAGCTCTTTCTTGGCTTCCCCCCCTCATTTCTTTCCTTTAATTTCGATCTTCATGCAACCACCACGCCTCAATATGCGTCAAATTAGAATCCATCTTTTACCAGCCATTGTTCTCCATAGCTCTTCTATCTCTCTCCACCCACTATTCCAACTACTTCTCCATTTGCTGGTGCACCAGCAAGTACTTCCGTCCATCCATTACATTTTCTCATTCTTCCACATTCCCACTGCTTCCAATATCCTTTTCCCTGCCATCCCATAGCTCATGTCTCACAGCAATAGAAAAGGAAGCTTCACCAATAATTGTTTTTATTAATTTCCTCGCATGCAATGGTGGATGGCAAAGCTTTATGAAAATCCTTCATGAAGCGTTAGAAAGAGAAGTACTATGCTATTCCACACCTATATAAATTTACTGCAGCCGGTTTCGATTCAGCGCATCATCATCTGGCGCTGCATCGAAACCAGTCGCGCTTTGCTATTCCACACCAATATAAATCACCCCTGAGTATTCGTGAGTTTCCGATTATAATGAGGAACCGCTACGGGCGCAGGAAAAGGAACTGCATATACGCTTCACGAACTATTTACTGCTAGCATTCCAGGAAATATTAGCGCAAGGTTTTACGTACCCCCTCTATCCAGTCACCTGTCATTTTACGAATTCACATACAGGGTATGGCAACATAATTTCCTTTTTTAAAGAAGTTCTACTCCATGAAAAAGGAACTTATATTGCCGCACCCTTTACAACGCATAGCCATCACCACTAACATTTGCGACAGGCCTTCCCAACACCCAAATGAATATGTCCAGGACACTGGTGGCAGTTTGGAAGGAGTTGGTATATTTAACTATTTTTTTGTTACAGATTGCGGGAAGGGAAAAATAAATATTTAAATATATCAGCCTAAGAATTAACCTTCCTTTTAGAGATAGAGCTGTTTATACCAATATAAGATGGCCACTCGTGAATTGTTCAGTTTAAGGCATGGAGTGGTGAAATGGGAACATTTTAATAACCAAATAGTAGCACTTTTACACTAGTGAAAAATTTATCACTGACAAGGTTTTCCTACACCCCATCCCCTCTCCTGATGATGAAGAAGTACATCGAACCCGGGGCGGTAATGCATTTTTTAGTCAGCGGTTAAATACTATTATTTGAAAATAAATGTGGTCACTAATTATATTGATTCCTGTTTCGGACTTCCCCCGAATTTTCATGGCATTATTCTTAATGTTTCGCCTATATTTTGAATATCTGTCTACCACAATACCAAATTGACCTATTACTGTTCTATCAGACTAAATATTTAACTATTGTTCTTTGTATTTGTATGTATGTATTGTACTATATGTTTCGTTCAAATGATGTTAGATTGTGTTTTGTGACTGGTTTCATTACCTTATTCTATGCACTATGTAAATCTGTTTCACTCCATAGGTTTCAAAACCTTATGTAACATGTATTCTGCTCCAAGGGACTTTTCTCCCAGAGCAAAAAAAATGTTTATTATTATTATATTTTTGGAACCTAATTGGGCATTAAATTACGGATCATTACTGAATCACTTCACGAGCAACTGGCATAGCTGAAATTGGTCCGACTACAGTTTCAATTTTCCACAGACTTAGCATCCGTGATGGCCAATGGGAAACAAGAAACTATTACGCATTTAAAAGTAATGGCCTGTTCTCATCGAGAATTCACAACTCCGTGGAGTCCGGTTTCCCCAACAGAATAGGCGCCTTGAGACAATAGAATATGGTTTCACAAGTATTTTCTAGTTCAGGAACTTTTGCAAAAGGTTTTTACTAGCCTACTCTTAACGGGATTGAAACCTTACAGATAAATTTCTCCAGAATGCCTGAATCAATGCATCTCCATCGACGCAACATTTTCAGACAAGTTTATCGGATTACCTTGAAATAATACTTGATAAAGACCATCTCCGAAGGATTAATTTAGCTTCTTCTTCTAACATTCTGATAAACGACACCGGAACCATGGTCCAAGGAAAATCTAAAAATTATAACCGTATAAAATGCGAAAAATTCAATTCCGTATGATACCGGCGAAGCAACCTGCATCTCACCAACGAATCCGGCGGGGAGACCACGGGACGCCATCGGCGTGAGTCACGTACAGGGAGCGGCAGTTTCGGACAGGCCCTGCGACAGCGGCGAGGATTGGAGGTATGGGTGGAGAGAAAGATAGAGGGAGTATGAGAGAACGGGATTGAGGTGGTCGGAGCAGGGGCGTGGAGGGGTGTGGAAATAAATAAATAAATAAACCTGCGTGCGTCGGAATGGACAGAGGGGGGGGGGGAAGGGGCGGTGAGGAGAAGGGCGCTGGACCCTCGGCGCGTGGCTAATCCACATAGGTGGTCACAACTTCTCACCGACGGACGGGGGCCGTCAAGAGTTGAATGGCGGAGCGTGTCGACTTAATCGCCTTTCCCGGAGACGGAATGGACGCACGGAGGTGGAGGACGCGGGTGGGCGAGGGGGGAGAGGGGGTCAGAGAAGTGGGGATGGCCGGTGAGGGTTTGGAAGGAAGGGAGAGGTGGTCGTTGAGGTGTGCCAAGGACAGAAAAGAGCCCAGAGTCCCCTCACATCGGGGATGTGAGAAGCGGGTGGGAGGGGGGAAAAGGATTTGGGAGGAGGGCTCGGATGGACGGGAGGCGGAGGAGGAAGAGAGGAGGATTAGGCACACGGAAGGAGGATGTGGAGGACCGGCCTCTGGGGAGATTACGCCGGGAGGATGAGGAAGGACTTCGTGGGGAGGACACCGCCCAAAGTAGGGAGAGAATAATGGATGCTCACCCGAGGACCTTGAGGGACGAGGCACTTCGACGCCGGTTGGTGGACGGCAGGCACTTGTCTCCCTTTAAGGGCGTAGAGTCGACGGCAGAGAGCGCCTTATTCGCCGCGGAAAACTGAAATTAATTTTAGCAAATTCTCAGGACCGACCCGTCGCAATTCGACGCATTCCCTAGTTAAAAAAAGTGAGGTGACGATCCGAGGGATGATCGGTGGGAAATTTAATACTTTTAACTTGTCATTCTTATTCGTCCATGGTTGGAATTGTTACACAGTGAAAGTATATACACTACATTTCACCGCAGAACAAAAGAACAAGAGATTGAGCACGCGAATGAAAATCCTGTAATATGAAAGCTGCCAACCTCCACTAAACGGTGATTAGTTAGACGCGTATATGTTGTGTAATTTAGAATCGTGTCTTTCACTCGCCAGAACGGTGCCTAAATATTCAACGTAAACCATTAGTCTTTCAAAACCAGTTGATAATTCGCACGCCGGATGGGCAGGTGAGGTTAGAGCTCACCAAGTACTAAGCCCCAAGGGGAATGAAATTCACACATCAGGGTAGGGCGGCCAATACCTTCACCTGTGCCACCGCCCGTGATTTCCTATGAAGATCTGATACCCGAATATGCTAACAGCTTGGATGAATCTTAGAGGCGGGCTCAGGCAGTCGCTTCTGACAGTGGTACAACGCTCTACCCCCCTGGACTACCATATCCCCCTCTATGAAGTTCAACTTTGACGACCCTTGTTTTAAAATATTAAATGAATTTTAACCGAAAAAACGCCCATGTTTTCACCGTGAAAAAATATCCCTAACTCCAAAGCCCAAATAATTTAAACTTGCGTACCAATGGGAATAAAACACAATCTTGCTGAAATAATTGATAAAAAAATGATACATCACGAGATTCAAAGATTAATGAAGTGTAACGGAAATGGAACGGAATTTCATCATTCACGGGAACTCTGACAACGGGCCGAGTTCGCTCAGCGATCGCGAAGCATGACTTGTGCACAACATTGGACAGCCGGCTCCATTGGAAAAATACCTCATACTCCCGTCCTTCCAAATCGGATTACCTCCCGGGAATGGCTCTGTCGACGCCGTAATATTTTCGGGCGGCCCTCGTCGAGGACAAATCTACCTGGAAAGAGTAAACCTCGAAACTTTATGCGAAGATAACGGCCTCACTTCCGGAGAAGAATCGCTCCTGATGTTAAGTCATCTCCATAGTCATGGTCGAACAAAACAATCCCGATTCGCCTCGATCCTTTAGCGACTCTCGAGCCTACCTTAATCTACCCGCGACACGACGGGCTTCAATGAGGAAATTTCGCCTAATGAGCCGAAAACACATGACTGGCGACAAAAGGCGTGAAATTCGCCGGCAAAATTGTGAGCCTCAGGCCAGATTAAGCCCCGTGGATCGATTGCCGTCGCTGGGTTGACAAGCCAGCGCCGTCGGTGGTGCGCTTTTGAGACCATCTCTCCCTTGCTCTCGTCTCCATGGCGACGAGAAGACAGAGGGAGGGCGACGGAGAGAGAGAGAGAGATGGAGAGAATCCATCTACCCATCTTCCTCCTCCTCCCACTGAGTTTGCACGACGAATCCGGATACGAAGGCAAAGCTGAATAGCGCTCGGCTGTGTTAATGGAATGAGCTTTCGAATGCCAGGCTCAGAGGCTTTAATTCGACGCTCAACTTGTTTGTGTCGCATCTCTAGCCGTGAATGTACGGCGTCTGCAGTTATAAACAGTACACACACACATGTCAAATCGGCTACGAGTGTGGGAAATGATGATGAAGTGGGGGGGGGAGGGCGTAGGAACGATACGGAAAATGAAACATCCGCTTTGGAGTCAATTAATTAGCACCTACGAATGTTAATGATCCTCTGATAAATATTACTTGCCGAGTCAGAAACGTTTCCACGTAACACTTGAGTGAAGAAATGAAAGGCCCTCGCTTTGAAGCAATCTTTGTCCCGACACCCCAGTGGATTCTAAAGGCGACGGCTTGCCAGCATTGAACATATTTGATTTGCAGGCCGTAATGGATCGAGCACAACACAATCGACTCAAGGTAATATAAAGAATGAATATCACAGGTGCTCGGTTCATCCAGCAAACGTAACCCTGGGCTAAGCATTCGCTAGCCTAAGGGCAAGTGGTATGATGACTAAATTGACAGTAATAAAAAATATTTCAATTGTATTATTCTTCGTATTCTTAACATTTTAAATGGGAGCTCATCCACAGTTTCCCATCCATCCATTTTTTTCCTTACGTCTATATTAAGTGCTGAATTCAGTCAATCAGTTAAGTGTACGCATGGTCGCAGATCCTATTGGCATTGATAAGATGTCAGTGCACTACATTTTTCACTCAAAATTTGGCAATGCGAAGGATCTGCGCTAAACTCGCCCCGCAGGTCATGACGGGCGACCTAGAGTGTCTGCCTGCAAAGACCATCTGCTACGGCATCGCGACGATTCTCCGACCCCCTTACTTTTCATAACTTGGCACCACTAGACTATTTCATTCCCAAAAGCGGAATCCTCCCTCAACGGACACCACCATGGGACTCTAAATACCGCCAAAATAAGCACGCGTACCATTACGGACCTTCCAGCATCCGCCTACCAGGGAGCCTTCGAGTCGTGGAAAATCCGCTGGCATAAGTGAGCTCAGGGGATGTACTTTAAAGAATTTTGAGGCATTATAGCAATATCTAAAATAAATATATTTTCCGAAACTTTTCCTCATACTTTTTATACATAATTTATGTAACAAATATTTTGAAAATTCAAGCTATACAGGAAAAAACGTATGTACTCGTATATATATATATATAAATTCATTCGCATGGATATACAGGATAGATATAGATAGGATATACTGTAGATATAAAATCGATATTTGCCCAATCACAAGAGAAAATGAGTATTTAAGTGTCATGTTTAATCACGTCAGGTCCTGCGGCTCACACACGATCGCCAAAGGAGACCAAAAATCACAACCTTCATAAAAATTGCGAATTTAACCTAATTTGAAAGTGGATAATTGGAAATCGCGGAGTCAGAAATCCATCTCGAGCACCAACACCGTAACTCTATCCCAGAGCGGGCCCGGAAAGAAACATAAAATAATATGCAAAGTGATGTGATTATGTTTCAGACGGGCGGGTACGAGCATAATTAAAATTGTGTTTATGCACATGTGAAAATTCAAAATTACATTAATATGACAGCGCATCTTTCTACAGAAAAAATGGGCATTTTAATATGCCCCAGCACACGTCCCCGCGGAGGCTTGAGAAATAGTTTGTATATGTATGAGCACATGAAATGTATCTACAGGTCAACTTTTAGAGAAGACAAATATATGATGATAAGGGAAACTTGGTAGATATAATTCTTTGTGAAAAAAGGAGAGAATTTTGGCTATGTCAAGTCTAAGTTGAGAAAATCCGGTGTGAAATGGACTTAAGGGATGTTAAGTGTGAATGAGAATTATTCTTGTGAAACAGCATTAGTCTATGTAGCGAAGGAAAACTTAAAACTAATCAAGGACTAGAAGGATAATCTAATAATCAAGAAACATTTTCTGTTTTTATACCGCCTTAGAGAGCTTTTCCCCATCTTTCCAGGAAAACGCTGAGCCATGTTTTGAAGGCAAGGAGAACTGTGATCGAATATTTACACTGAATTAAATGACTGTTGCCACAAACGTCGGTGAACATAAAAAATTATAATATATTATCATTGGTTAAACTAAAAAAAGATTGCCTATTCTTGGCGAAAGTGCGACTGGAGTCCAGTTCCAACCCAGGGAGTACTCACTCCGTTCCACAGCACACAACATTTGGTCGCACAACACTTCATCATTGCCACGCCCATTTTTTCCGACATGTCAAAAGCAAGAATTCTTCAGTTAAAAAACGACGAAGTAAATACCACAAGGAGGCACGATGCGGATGTAAAACATATTGGATGACGCACGTTGGAACTATGTACTTGCGCAACGGGAGAGGGGGGCTCGAGAAAACTTCGTCCGTCCGCAAAGGAGAGAGGCGAGAGGCAGAAAAGTGATGGCGAAGCGAGAGGAAAGGAGCGACGTGGAAACTCCGGACCGAAAATCAACTAAAGAGAGTGGCGTGAAGGCCTATGAGGGAATGTTGGCGGGATGGAAAGTGTGTGTGTGAGAGAGAGAGAGAGGAACTCCTCCAAGATATAAACAGCGAGTGAGACAGAGAGTTCTCCTCATCTGCGCTTGCGGTTCCGCTTTTGTTTCCCAAAAACCATACCTCCCTTAGACCTTCCACCTCTCCCCCCACCAACTCATCTCGCCCTTTACTTTCTCCCCCGCCCACCACCACGCCCGCCCACCCCGCCCCATCCCCCAGCCCCGCCCGCCCACCCTTAGCCCTTCCAAGAGTATGAGCCATCCACCGCAACGCCCTTACACAACACCGCCGTTCTCTTTTACACAACCCCTCCCTGCCAACCAAACCTACCCTCTCCCACCACCTCCTCCCCACAGTCCCCCCTCTCTCCACCGCCCACTGGCCCAACCAACCTCCCTACGCCCCCGCGCCCACCCACCCTCTCCCCATAAACACCATCTTGCGGCTATATCCTCCCCACGAAAGTGGAGAGCGTGAGGAGGAGGGTAGGGGGAGAAAGGGGATGAAGACAGCAGCGAGAGGCAGCGAAGCAAGAAAAGGAAGCGGCCTGGTGGGAGAGGAGGGGTGTGGAGAGGAAGAGGGGCGGCGGGACCTTAAGAATGAAGGGGAGGAGAATGGAGGAGAGGAGGGAGGGAGAGAGGACTTAGTTAACCATCTCGCCCGCCACTGCAAAGCCATAAGCAAAACTTGAGAAGTTTTAGCGGAGGGCGGAGGAGGAGGTGACTGACTCCCACAAGACTAGGATGAGGTTTTGGGCGAGGGAGAAAGGGAGAGAAGAAGGGTGTGTGGGATGAGGGCGTTGGGTTAGTCGCGCGAAATGAGGGAGCGGGGGTGGGAGGATCCTATGAGATTGGAGGGAGGCTGGAGATGCTGCGGGGTCGCCGGGGTGGGAATGGGGAGGGGGTAGTGAGATAGGGGCAGGGGAGCGGAAAGAGCAGTGGTGGCAGTGGATGGGGCCTAAGGCTGAGCTGTGAGGGACTCCCTCCATCTCGCTCTCTCTATGTCTTTCTCTCCCTTCTCTCTCTCTCTCTCTCATTTGCCACGGATGAAAACCGCGTTTGAGGGAAGCGTCAGCAGTATGGGCGAGTGGGGAAGGGCGAGGGAATTGGGAAGTGGAAGGAGAGATAAGGAGAGAGAGAGAGAGAGAGAGAGAGAGAGAGAGAGAGAGGGAGTGAGAGATGGGAGCAGAGGAGAAAATACGGCATTTCTGAAGGCGGTGGTGGTGACGGAATGGGCCGCGCACTTAATGGAGACGCAAAGGCGGAAATTAGAGAAGTGGGGTTGCCTCCACTTCTCTCACTTGTCGCCCCACCTTTCCCCACTTCCTTCTCTCTCTCTCTCTTCTATCCCCCACCTCCTACCTTCGGAACGCCGCCTGGAATTTGCGCGTGAGTCAGGCGAAGAACCCAACGCAAAAAATGATCACATGGTTTTGTCGAAAACGGCGTTTGAAATACTTTAAAGTTTGCCCGTTACTTTCTGGACGGGCTCCTAATTACAAATTTCTCTCTCCTTTACCGCAGAAGGAGAGGAGCGACAGGATAACATGGAAATCGTGGCTGAAGTGGGTTAACTATTTTGAAACCCCAACTAAAGGATGCACCCGGATGCCGATCAAGCTTCATGTACATGTAATCACCTCCCGAATGCCTACGAGAATATATATATATATATATATATATATATATATATATATATATATATATATATATATATATATAAATTATGAAAATAATGTAGACCTATGAATTAAATACATGGCTTACAGTGAATTCTCGAATTACCAAATTGCAGCCAGTTTTTTCTATGCATACGATGCAAAATTTTAAACATAATTTTAAATATATTTCATGGATCTTTATTAATAAGTAATATACATCTACATAATATCCTGGGATTCACCGGGAAGGTGTGTGACAGAGGGTGTCCACACCAGGCATGCACAGCACACAAACAAAGCCATGCACCATGCACGAGAGTGGTATGATGCAATGCAATATACTGACTAATCTACAGCTAGCTACGTGCACAAGAATTCTCATATGTGAGTGAGTCAATCGCGATTCAAGACTGAATCCAGTGGCAAGTAACCAATAAGATCAATCGCGATTGACGTGGATCACAATCCACGCATTTAACTCTCGAGCGAAGAGAATGATCTGCCCATGAATCAGGAGAGCAGCCGACTATTGTGACAGTTCGTGAACTGCCAATTGATTGATATCAATCGCTATTTATATTTCATTTAAATTAAACGTGACCGCAACATGGCGAGCTGATACTCATTTTTGCTATGGCAATCACAAAGGGCCGACGAGAGCTGGGCATTATGACATTCGTGACCTAACATCAAGGTATGTGATAGCTAATGGTGCTTGATATCATTCGAGAAATACCAAGATGACCTGTTCGTTTACTAGCGCGATTGGATTAATCACTCAATCTTTCAGAGATTCGGATCGTTTAATTTGACCATTCACGCTTCGGTCGGCTCACGTTTACTCACTGTAGCGCAGTAAAAGGAGTATGGGTGACAAAAGAATGATTTCCAATGGGATATCATTAATTTGCGTTCATAAAATATTTCATATAGGACAAATTTGGAGCCTAGTTATTGACTTATTATACGCACTTAGCGCAAATATTAGAGACAGAGTGTCAATGAGCGATCACCGAAAAACTATTTTACTACGTAGTAGTATTAGTATTTAGGGGAGGCGACCAACTTCTGAGGTCATTTGCGCCATAGGGGATAGACAGGAAAGGATGAAGGGTGGAGAGAAATCCGGCGTTGGCATTAGCCTACTCTTTACGAAAGGCGCCAAGGGGTCCGCACCTTAACGTCCATTCCGACGGACAGCGTACTCAAAGTACCCTCCACAAAACACCTCAAGTAGGGATCGAGATACCTCTGAAAAATATTCAACACCGCCGGGATTTGAACTCGAGCCCTCTGGGTGGGAAGCCACTGCGATAGCCACCGCACCAATTCCGATCCCCCTGTTATACTACGTCATGAACTTATAAAGTAGAGCCACACAAATATACCATTTACTTAACAAAATTTCCTTTATATTCTCTTTCTTATCGCCCCGTTTATTTCCTCTCCTTCTGACTTATTCAGCGCTTCCCCTCATATCACTTCCTTCTGCACGCCACTCCTCGTCCATAGCCTCACCATCAACATTTCTAGCACTCTTCGTAGTTTCCTAGAAAGATTGGCAGCATATCGAATTTATAATTAACCTCTGTCTATGCTTATACTTAAACACTACTCCTTGTTCGTACTTATCATGAAAGAGTCATCATATCAACTAATTATGCGAAAGTTACGAGATCATTGAGGCGAAGTAGAGTCGATAGTAAATACACATGTAAAAATGCCATTTTGTTGCATTTGACACGGCGATAACTCGTCTTTGATATTACAAATGGCGCCTTTCGTAAAAATGACTTATGATGAGGAAATACGTGATAGTACAGGCAGAGCTTAAACCTATCAAATTAAAATGGTATATCTACATTTATTCCACCATTTGCGGTAAATTAAGTCATTAGTTTGTGATACAAATGCAGACGGGCTCAATTTTCGGAAAGGGTCGTCATAAATGATGGCAATACAAAAAAACAATTACAAATTCATAGAAATGGCACCCGCAGTTTATTTAAATCTAGTTTTAACCCGGCCGAAACAAAAATTTAAGCGATCCTGTATCGAAGTGGCCATGATTTTCAAGAGATTATTACTTCTTTCTCAGAGCCGTACTTGCGGTGCCGAGCCCATTTATAATGTTCGGTACGCGGGTCTAACCCAGGATATTAAAGCTAGCCGATAATGAGTGAGTAAAGTGAACAGCGAGTAAGAAGCTTAGGAAAACGAGAGCAGAATTAGGGAGCATGCATCTTAAGGTAAGATAAATCCGCAAAATATCGACAAAACATATAAAGATTCGCGACCTAGGGATCTGGCGTCATCGACAAATATGCCTTCAACGCACAAATCGTAGATCTCAACTAATTGAGGCGGTGGTAATATTTTCCCAGCGAAAGCAGTTCTGCGATGTGGAAGGAAACCGAAAACCAACAATTTACCAACCTGAGAGGCAGTAGTTCTCCAACCCCGTTCTATGAATGAATACTAACATAAGGAACTATTTCGAGTAAAACGATATTTCAGAGTACGATAGTTGTCGTTCATTTCCCAGTTAAACTTACTACTCCCCCATTAGGATATATGAGCGAGTATTTATCTAGGGTACATGAGCCACGTGTAATTAAAAAGTCATGACTGGAACCTGGCTTGCTGGACCATTTCGGAATGTACAAGGGTGGATATGCGAATTATGAACTAGGATATTTCGGAAATTGTTAAAAGAACCAAATTAAAGGAATGGGGTCAACTTGGGCCACTATTTGTGCTTCCAGACGACAAATATTCGCACATTATGATTACAAATGAACAATTTTTTGAGCCTATACCAATGAATACACAAAACATCTGTTTAGTACGACGGGTCATGAATAAATTTTTAAATAGTCACACTGAGAAACTGACCTCAGTTTTGAAGAGTATTTTTTAAGACAATCAAATGCATGAAAATTGTATTGTTTTGGCAGATTAAACACCTAACCTCATTCTATATCAGCCCCGCTTCCTTGCATTCATCGCCGAGAGTTCGCGAGCATTATATCTGCTATCCTCAGCGGCAGGGCATTAGTTTCCCTTCCCCTGTAAAGCTTCCAATGGAAATTCTGAAATGCAAAATAAGCTCAGCGAGCTGTAGAGTTTCAATAGAAGTGATCTTCGCATTATTCTATCCATAACTGAAAAAGTCTCCCATAGGCTTATTATAAATACTTCGTTTTAAAACATCAGCGTTTTTGGCATTTGACCTGCTGCCAAGTTTTTCACACTGCGATTTTTCTCATCCCCTCCCAGATACATTCAGAGAAGCATATTTTAAGCGATGGATCAGGTTTGCCTTTTGCTGAATTTTAAATGCTCAAATAGATTGTGAAAATTACAATTATAATATGTGTAGCATTTTCGCATAGAAGTTAGCGAAATTTAGACGGGCATCTTTTGATATTATGACGAGTAGATTCGTTTTAAGAGTCAACCTTACATAACGTCGCCCCATTTCACAAACACTCCTGCCGGGAATTAACTAAGATAAGACATGATATATGGATATTTGCACATCGGGAATCATGCTTTTCCCAATAAACATTTCCCATCGGACGGAACGGACGCAATAAATATGACTGTTCTTACATTTTTTGAAAAATTAATTAAGTCTTCAAGTCATACGGAAATTGAATTCTATAAAATTACATATTATCAATATAATTGACGATAGATCAATAAAAGCGACCTGCTCGTTAAATAAACGGAAAATCGTAATTATCTTTTCAGTCCAAGACCATATTCTCAATTCCTATACCTTATTTCTATGTCAAGTCCTCCATTTCAAACAATAAGCAATGCGTGAACATTACTTCTTAAGAAGCTCCCGTGACAATGAGTCCATATCCAAGTCCAAGATAAATATGCCTTTTTTTAAGATTGAGCCATTTTCAACAAGAACCATCGCATTAAATGTTTGCAAGGGTGGACATCTTAACTGGTTCGAAAAAAATACTGTTACTTTTACGTAATCTCTGACAGTAAGGACTGATTCCTCGAGCATGATACTTTGACTTAAGCCAAACTCCTCGAATATAATTTGAGTCAATTGACTGATTACTAAAAGGCTTTCAATTACTTCTCACAACCAATCACTGAACAATTTTAAAATCTGTGATCTGTCATATTTGCGCATTGTGCATCACGATTGCCCTTTTAATTAATTAAACGAAATCGCTGCCGCAAAGCAATTCGCCGAACTCCCATTTCAACTGAGAGATTATCATATTTTACAATTCATAGAATGAATGAAATTAGTTAGATATGTGGTGGAAACAATGATGAGAGCTGAACATACTTCGAAAATAAGCAACAGTCCTAACACGACGTTAGCACACCATTTTGAAAATCAGTTATGTTATCTTGATAATAAAATGGTCGGTTTAATTGGTGAGAGTAGAGCTCATCTTAAAACGTTTGTATGGAAAGTATCGGTAGCAATTTTTTCCTGACGCGCGCGTGAAGTGCTGACTTCAGTCCATCTGTTTGCGCATGATCAGACATCATATTGGCATAGATCATATGACAGTGCACTACAATTATCACTCACAATTTGGCGATGCGAAAGATCTGCGCTAAACTCATCCCGTAGGTCTTGACGGAAGACCAAAAGCAGAGCTGAGTGTCCGCTACCGAAGACCTTCTGCTACGTCACCGCGACGATTCCCTAAACCATTTGCAGTCCCGACTTGGCACCATCAGACTATTCCTATTCCCAAGAGTGAAATACTCCCTCAAAGTACACCACATCGGGAACCTAAGTGCCATCAAAGAAGCTTGCACGCGTGCCCTATAAGGACTTTCAGAATTCACTCACTAGGGAGCCTTTGAGTCGTGGAAAAACCGTTGGCAAAAGTGTGTCGACGCTTACGGGATGCACTTTGAAGAATTTTGAGGCATAATAGCAAAATATGAAACACTATTTTAATAGTTTAACAGAGTGAAATAATATTTTTCCTAAATTTTCCCCGATACTTTTTATAAAAACCATGAATAAAATACTAAGCCCTAAACGGCGTGCGAAATCCACGCATCAGTGCAGGGCCACCAGTTCCTTTGCCTGTGCCACCTACTCGTATGGATTCTCAGGAAGGTCAGGTACCCGATCACACTACTTGGATGAGGCTAAGAGTTCCCAGAGGGGCCACTCGGAATCGAACCCGGATCTTCCAAACAGTAACCTAGGGATCTACCCCACTGGACTACCATTTCCTCTAAAAAGTTATGCTCAGTTAAATTTAACTCAACAAGTTATCCTCAAACTTCGAATTATTCTTTACAAATTTTGTTACCTCAATGTTTAATACGCGCAAATCCTCAATAAAACCGCGTTATTTTAAACTCTCAATAGATTTATAATAACAAATAATAATGGATCATATAAAAGTGATTAGGGGTGCTGCAGATTCTCCTCCATCAGGATTTAATTGAACAAAAATAAGGGTCTTACCGTTACTACGGAAATGGACGATAAACCAGGGTCGAGTGAACAACCATTCTACTCGTATTTCACTGCCTCCGCTAATTCTCTCCAACTGGATTTTTCTCGTTTTAGTCATTCAAACCCACTCCGCATATGTCATTGCCTTTACACATTGAACTATGGCACCCTTTTCAAAATTATGATTTCCACAGATACAAAGTGTATAAAAATAATGTAGAGAACCATTAACAAATTCGAAGATAGCTAAACGTCCCTAATTACAACAGGCTAGATAGTTACGGGCACCGTACGGTGAATTAAAGTGAATGTCTAATATCCGATCCATCACAGATTTAGCGGTTCTGATATGTATAACATACTGCTAGATAAACCTATAGTCATAGATTATAACAGCCGTCACAAATGCACACTACGCGAACACGAGAGTGTTTTACGCTTGCAATGACCCAACTGTCGCGAGTTTTCTTTAGGGATTTGGAATTTCTCAGCCTTAACTCTGCCCTAACTAAACTTAGTAGTGAAATAAGATATTTAAATAACTTCATTTTTCAAAGTTCTGTGCAAAGGAAAAGATTTCTTGACGCAATACCACGAGATCCTAAATTATGACGACGGGAAGAGAGTAAAATATTTCAATCCGACGACCAAATGCTTATCGGAAGCTTATAAAGATCCATTCATTATGTATCCAGTCATTAACAACGCGTTAAAAACCTCTACTATGATTATTCAGCAATAGTGTATACTGGAAATCAACTCTGGGAATCAATCCTAACTCTTCTTCGATAAATCGTCCATAATTAGGAATAATCTGAACAATAACTATAATGTAGGAATATATATATGTGAAATGTCATTTCGACTTATTTCTGGCAATAGGACGTTCTGCATAACCGAAGTCGGAGGATTGTCCAGCAACAACAAATTGTTCCTGAATAATTGTGGATAAGTTCCTGTTTCCCTAATCTGGATGAAGTAAGTATGTTAAATCCAGGGAGAACATTTATAAAAAAAAGTTCAAACGCTCTTAGTCTTTCCAGAACTTTTTTCAATATTTTCAGTCATAGGATTGAAACTAATTTTGAGTACTCCACCGACGGACGGGTACAATGTGAGTGAAACAAACGCAAACGAGAGAGAAAGAAAATATTGAGAATAATGACAAAGCGAACTAAATGGTTTCGTGCGAGAAACAGGTCCCCATAAACCTTAGCGCTTGCTCGGCGTCGCCCTAGTGTTTCGGGCGATCGCTAACAGATGGCAGGGCATGCGGCTCCGGTGAGGCCATCGCAGTAAAGGCAAGGAGTCATCGCGAAAGCCTCCGTCCGCGAGAGCGGCAGTCGACGAGTTCAGCTGGCGAGGATCACGTCTTTTTTGGGAAAATAAGGAAAGGCCGATGGGGCAATTAACATCACCGAGAGAATGAGGGAAACGATTGCAAGTGCACCGTCACCTACTTGCGCAAACGAAATAAACGGATGCGTTGGAAAAGAACTGATTCATCTGAAATACTGAAAGGAAACACGAAAAAATCTCCCAAGAGCGGTAAGTAATGAAATTAACAGTCTCATGACACTCGCAACAGCGACGCTGATGAGCGATCTCAGGAAAATAATAATAATGACACAATAATTTACACTTTCATCCGGCAGAGCAATCCCTTAATCCGGGAAGAATTTAAGCAGGGGAATCGTCAAAAATATATCGAGGTTCCCTGTTTTCCAGAAATACAATTAATTTTCCTGGCTTGAGTAGTACCCGTGAACGTTTTTATTACCAACTGTAGAATAAAGACGGAGGAATAAGTTTCATTAGGAATCAGTGAGCTAAAGAGAAGGAACTATTGCAGTAAACAGAAAGACGGACCAGGTACACTCCGGATTAGTGTTAATCGGTGAGTAAGTTTTCCATGAACAATGAAACCTCAGTAATAAATAGAAAAACAGCTGATACCAGCTGGTATTACGTCACAAAAACCCACTGTCAAGGTTTCATTAGATATTAGATTATCGTTTTACCAGTAAATTCATGCTCGTTTTATAACAAGACAATTATTGCATATGCAGTCGGTGCACTAATTGGACATCCGCAGAAAGTAAAGGAAGCAGTTAAATTGGAAAGTTGTTAAGTCATTTCTAAACTTAAGCGGGGGCTAAATCGTTAAAGCAGGGGATTGCAGGAATTTGATAATTCTTAGCAAATGCCCAGCTGAGATATTTACGAGTACAAAGGAAGTCTAGAATTTTCTTCCCCAAGTTCAGCACGAGCAACACCGCCGGTTTGTCGTTCCGTGACAATCAAAAGGTGTTATATCGCAAACTAAAAGACGTATTCTTCGACTAAATAAGCCAACATTTTTATACTTATCTTTTTTCAATTTATTTAACAACCACTGGATTTTTTCAAAACTATCCCTAAACAATACAAAATCGCCGTGCATGTGCGTGCAAAGTTTACCGACAATGAAAGTGTTAAATGAATTTGAAATACCTCCTCTTTTAAGAAAGCTTGAAACATGTATCACACATTTTATTGGTAACGCTTTTGGAACATTATTACGAACTATACTCAAATAAAAAAGCTTAATGATCATCTCTTAAAACTATTTAGATCCGAAGTAATGCAACTTTATACATTATTAAATTTGGAAATATTTTTTCCAAAGAGGATGGCACTAAACCATTTTGTGCTGTTTTCACTAACAGCGTATTACCAGACATACCTCAAATAAATTGAAAACAGTGATACATCGGGAGTTAATTTTATGCTATTTACGGTCCTGTTTTATTATTACTCATTGATGCGACCAGAAAATATAGTTGCTTCTAACCAACCATGACAGATGGATGTATTATCATGATCTATGGACCAGACAGAGATAATCACACAAGTGCGCCCGTACTTGTTGGGTGTTACTACTATTGCTTTGCCTACTGCCTGGGTTTCATGACCACAGATAATATATGTCATTTTAAAGTGAGAGAAGAGGTAGCAATGCGCTTCAGTATATCGGAATGACTCCAAAGCTTGAAGCACAATACGAAGCTCCGTCGTTTGGTTTATCCTGTAACAAATTGTAGCCCATATCCACGAGCCTATTGCTATGTGAGGCAAGTAGGGATGTTAGTCACCACACCAGGTGTATTAAACGTAAAAATACTGCCGCTGTTTCCGACGTACATTCCCATGTCTTGGCATCGACAACATAATGCTATCGATTGGTCAATCGTGCAGTAACCCTTAAGAGCGAGGATAATACCAGGTAACCCATTTAAATATGTACTCTATATATACTTGGAGTGTTGATTTCGGTAAATGATAGCTTTCGAAATTGGGGGTTCAAATTGAATACTTTTTTCTTCGAGGAAATCTACTCTCATTGATGCATCCCTTGGAGGCTGTTAATAAATAGATATCATTTTACACCCACAAATAAAGAGAGGCGCCAGGTACATGTGACTGGATGAAAGCACATGCCACTGACAGTGTTTCAACAGCATGGAAAGAACTGGGATTTTTCTTGACAAAGAGAAGAGAGCAAGAAAAGAAGTTTCATCCGTACCATGGGGAATAAAAGGAGTGATCATGAACTTATGTAGTCGAAAATGGTGACGGACAAATGCAAATCTGAAGGGGTATTTTGCACATATGTATACATAACAGGGATTGGAAATGTGTAAGAAATTTTACTGGAGATTAAATAACTTTAAAAGGTCACGAAGCACGTGAAGAAATAGATACGCAGCCCCTAAGGGTACACTGTTTTCGTTAGAGCTGCCTCCGACAAAGGATTTGTTTGTGGATTTACCATACGACTTATATGCGAGAGAACCAACAGATAAAAAATCGAAAAAATCTGCATGCGTCTTTGAAATTAATTCCTACGTTACTGCAAAAATATAATGCCAACAGACCTTCATTAACAAAACCATTAACTTAGCATGAGGCTGTAAAAACACAAATGTACATGGTGTGTGCTTGTATTAATTTAGAAAATATAATTATATGATCTCGCTTGCACACATATATACATACATACACAATATATATATATATATATATATATATATATATAGTGTATGTATGTGTATATGTATATATATATAAAAACAAAAACACACACACATATATTCATATAATAGAAAAGTTATATTTATAATAGCAAAATCATGCGGAGTGTTCCACTACGAGGTATTCGTTTGAAAACATGGACAAATGGACTGGCACACACGGACACGGGTACGAGCTCCAGACACGGAGTGGTAGACAAAACCGGACAATCAAGAGCACAGCTAAGGTGAGAAATAGAACAGTATACAATAAAAACATAGACATAGAAACATTTTCGTTATGCAGTATTTTCGGAAATACCTACTGGGCATCGAGTAAATTGGGAACGAATCAAAGAGTCTTCTGAAAATATGATACGTAGTCGATATTTTATGTAGCGAAAACACTTATCGCTGCGAAAACCTTAAATTAATGACTGCATAGCGCAACCGCTATTGTAAAGACATAGAAAATAAAAAACGGTGAGACTGTGATTAAAATATCTTAGGAAGGAAACCTATAGAGGTTAAAAATAGAAGTAATGATTAGAAAAGGTAGAGAAGTTGGAGGGGAAGGGAGCAATATGTAACAAATAACGGGAAATTACAATTTGCTAAATTCAGCTAAGTATATGATACAATACTGACGCAGCTAATAAACGGGTTAACAGTTAATGCTGAACACGACTATGCAATATCCAAACACATTACGCACATACAAACCGAACCACCATTATACCCTAGGTTAATTTAGTTATACTTGAGGGATTACATAAAGCATTAAATGTACTATCATAAAAAGAAATGAACTATCGACATGGAAATTCCCTCGCTACTAAGTGCGGACGACAGAAGGTACGAGGCCGACGAAATAAACTTGCGAGTTTCCCTTTATGTGAGCCCGTCACTTTTTCTTGAACTCATGCATGTACCAATAGCGAAGCCAGGGATTTATGAATAATTCTCTAGTGTCAGACGAATTCCCTGGAAATTGCCAACCATTTAAAAACCTGACCCATTACCGATGTCGATAGGTCGCCGTACGCTCTGACATCAAATCTAAATCTTATACATGCATTCTCTCTGCTGGGCGATAAGCTATTTTCGATAGGAATATCTCTTTCTTGAGATTACTTCGGTAAAACAAAAATGAAAATACGGTAAAACTTCCACACACCGGAACGACGAGGCACAACGCTATTAGAGATTATCTTAACTGCTCGGTTCAATCAAAACCAACCTGCTAGTTCATTACTGTGATAATGTGACCCGCTTTATAACAAACGGGTCACTGAACGAAATAATCAGGGGGGAGGGTGTCAGGAGAAGCGAGTGCTTTCCGAGGGCGGAATTCAGATAAAGCGGTCTACTTCTTACATAACCAAGAGAACTGACGAATTTCATTCGACATTTGAACTTAAGGGAGCAAAAACTGGCGCGGGATATCCTCCCTTGGGCCAACACCTTGAGTAATCGTATCGTATACGAAAATCGTACGGTAACGGGACCATCTAAATCTCCTGTGGAATGGTTGAGTACCCCAGCAAAATGAGTGGCACCACTCTCTTGCATGCAGGATTATTTACGAGTTTTATAATTTTGTATATTACTTGCTATATCATTCCTCGGACGGGACAACGACGAGGGAAATACATATGATAAGGCTATTAGATTGCAAATACTGAGTAGGTAGATTCATTGCTCAGGTCAGAGGTGTAGTTAAGTAGTTGTTCTTTCAGCGTGCTCTAGCCTTGAGGGCATTGAGCACTATGACAAATAGTATGTATGCGATACGTTAAACTAAAAAAACAAGGGTGTGGTAGGAGTAGAGACATCCTAACCAGCCCTTACTTATTTATTCACGTAGCAACATACATTGTAAGACAAAGTCGTTGATTGAGGGGATACCTGCTCACACTTAAATTCGTCTTTTTGTCCTCAATCGCCTAAGTTATCCGATATGAGATTGTTCAACGGTTATTTACATAAGCACTCAAGTATCAAATAGATATATAATAATACATTTGAAATTGCACACTTAACCGTTTACAGAATGCACAGAATATTAGAATTTAGGCACTTAAAGTACAAGTAGTACATATTTTCACAGAACTCAGCACAAGTACAGAAACATACAACATAATATATACAGATACAAATAGCTTGTATCTTGTACGTATGATATTTTATGGTTTTGCACCTAGTTGTAGAGCACGTTAAATAGGAGAATGTACATTGGCAATAAATTATTTTCGATGAGCCTGCTTACATTACTTAATTACCACTTATGTGAAAAAATCAAATAGGGGTTCACGATTGGTATTTAAACAGAATAATACTATTTCGCGTAATTTAATTTTCTTCTCCGCCAGGTTACGCCATATTTCTAATCTCGTTCTTTCATAACGGATACAATCTTCAACTCTGTGTTTGGTGGTGTCCACTGTTATGCGAATATCACATAGGTTAGTTCTCGTTTTCCCAATTTTGTGAAAGTAATTTGAAAAATTTCTATGACCTGATAACATTTGGGTAGATTTATGTGATAGGTTGATTTTTAATTTTAATCCATCGCAAATAACAGGGAAAATGTCCTTTGTGTATGAGCCTTTATCACTATTATCCCAGTCAGATGCCACTGACTGACCTCTTCCCTAGGCCTATTTTTTAAGACGCTTTTCCTTATATATTTATTTTAAGTATTTAGCCCTTTGTCCGGATTGTTATTTGATTATAGTATTTCTTTCCAGGATCTCGTATTTTAAGGGTGGTAGCCCGCAAATTATACACAACGCGTCAGTGCTGACTGTAGAGTAGCCCCTACATATTTATAACAGGCAGGGTCTTTGAGCTTCTTTTAGTTTACGGTCGATTTTACTTAGGTTGATCTTGAGAACCCAAATATCGCAGCCATAGGTGGCGATGAGAATTTCAGCTCCTTTACATACGCTAAACAGTAATCCTCCATTCAAAGTTGTTCTGTCCTTACCTTTTCGTTCTTTCTTTTCCTCTCCTTCACCCCTATCTATCTTCCTTCCATCGCCACTGTTAGGAGTGCGCGACCCTGAGAGGTGGGGGATTATGTGGCTGCCCTGGTTTAAGTCCACGAAAAATAGGAACAAGGTTCAGGTTTTCGTGCAAGCTTTAAATTGAAAAGTTTGTTCATTTCGAATGTTTTCGTTCAGGCCACAATAAATAACACTACGCGCACTTCTATGGACGACATCGCGGCAACTAACAATCAGCATAAATGCAAACGAAACGATTACTGAAACTCCCGTTTATCTGATCCGACATTTCACTCGGATGAATATGAACGTAGAATACATAATTTAAAACAAATCTACGCAATGGTGGACGTGGAGTTCATTTCAGGCGAACTGAAATTGAATACACCGCCTGTAACACTGATGAGTTACCACAAAAGTAATCGGTAGTTCTCCGAAACCAGAATAAAATATGCAAATGTTTCTACGGGGCTAAGAGTGTCTCATAGCCATTATTCAAACCAACGTTTACTTAAGAGACTCGGTTAGGGTCTCATTCGATTTCGACCCAAGGGGAAGGAGCTGAAAGCCACGGTCTTTTCTCGTTCCCCACCTGAGGCGCCTGAATTTTCAAAACCACCACCCACGCCAAAACCTAACCCCGTTAGTCGCTACAAATAAAATGTTGTTGACGTGAATTTAAAATGGTTTGGTGGTTCGGGTTGTCCTTGTTTTTGCGAGCAAATCATTGACAATAAAATAAAGGCCACAGGCATCATTCCTGTGAGACGCACGATACAAGAGAATATGGATACTGTAGATCGCTGTTTAAGGCATCCCCACCCCCCGAGGGCCCTCTTCATCCGCATCTACCCCTCGGATCCCATTTGCCACACTGTCGATCCCTCCTCTTCTACCCAGAATGCATCTAAACAAATACTCATCAAAGAACGTCGATTTATAAGAAAAATAACATCCGATTACAGTGAATTACACGGAGAGGAATTTGATGAAGCACACACGAGATTAAACACTGCGGATATTCTTCCACGGTGACCATTATCAGCGATACCCAGAGCAAAAAAACGTACTCACCGAGAAAATATGTTCCGTAGCATAAAATTTCGAAAGAGCGCTGACCCCGAGCAAATTTATTTCAGGGATTACGGAATGAATTTTTCTGAATTTCAAAACGAAATTTCCAAGAGAAAAAAAATAAAAATTTCACAAGGGAAGCACCAGACTTACGGAGAAACGTGAACATGTTTCGGACAATGAGGGAACAGAATTAGGTGTATCCTGCATTCAATTTGTTTTACGCTGCTCATTTTGTTCATTGATTTATTATGATGGAAGCTTTTACAGACCACTAGGAATGAAATACGCTTTAGTAATATTCTTTCTTCCGGCGGGCGGGCGCATACGCATAATGAAGTCACGAAGTGATCAATCCCGAAAAGCCTAAAAATAACATAGGAACACACCGTAGGCTTACACGGTGCGGAAAAAATACATATACATCTAACCCATAGAAAGAAAGAACTCTAACTTCAACTCTATCTATTTCATTCCACCAAAATCTTTACATTATTTCAATAAGAGATACGTGCCCATACATCTAAAGGGATTGGACTATTAAACACAGCATAACGCATACGGTGTTTCGGCCTCGATTATTTACCATACGCGGCTAGGCATAGCCGTAATTTTAAATTAAAAGAAAGTGTTTTGGCATTTATGAGTTGTAGTTCCCGGACTCTTTTAACGATGGGCAAATTATCAGATGACTCACTCGAGGGCAGTGGATGTCAAATAAAAATAAGTGCCTGAAAGGTACATTTTCGGATGTTTCGAAAGTTCTTACTGCGGTTAAAAATTACAATGCCCCCCAAATGTGGATAGGAGGAGGAGGAGGAGGAGGTCGGAAGGGGGGGGAGGGGTTGGGGTTAAGTTCATAACGGAGCCCGTCCAATTATTTTCACATTTTAAGCGTCCTTTTTTTTAAATAAAAAAAAGAATAAGAATACGTAGATGCTTTTGTTTGCGTTTCGTTTTGCGGTTTGTGTTCGCTGACACATGAAATACCAAGGGATTAATTTTTGAACGCATAATAAATTACGAATCCGAAGCAAATAAATTACGGAAAGTTATTTGACTTTTGATTGCCTATGGCGTTATTATGGCTAATGTCCATACATTGCACGGAAGTTGCCATTTACTTTTCCATTGCCGCTTTAAAAAAAAAATCAACACAAGTACGAAGACAAACGATATTTGATGAGAACAAATTAAACGACGGACTGATACATTTCACGATTCCCGAATTTAATATTTCATTTTGCAAAAAAATTAGAACGCTCGAACAATAACAAAAACTCGGCGATTGTTAATGTGAGAATTAAGACCTGAAGTAAAATGGAAAGAAAATATTTTGAATCGCTCTAATGCAAAAAGTAAAAGCATGAAATGTGTTTTACTTTTTAAAATACCAACTTATTCGAATATCTTACAAATATTATTCCCCCTAAAACGAAAAAAAAGTATCACTTGAAATAAAAAGCCTAGAGAATCATACGGATCTCTCACACAGCCCTCAGTAATATACGCAATTCCATTTTTATCGCATTATTTTAAGAGTTGGCGTACTCACAATGCGTTCATCCATAAGTATTATCTATAATGTTATCAAAATAAGTCGAAATACGTCATTGGCAAAATAGCAATTTTCCAGAAATTAAGGGAAACTAGCGCATGGACACAATATAATTCCGCCTGAAATATAAATCTCTCCATCGAAACAAAAAAGTTGAAGATGGGAAGATAAAAAAAAAGTGGACCTCACGTCAAATGAAACTATTTTGGCAAAACGAACGCTGAAATAAACGATACAGTCAAGCACTGCAAACAGCCCTTGATTTTATAAAACTATATAATGCATAAGCCCGTAAAAATTGCATGTGTAAATTCCATACTTGCAAATTATTCATAAATTCATAATTTAAATTCATTATCTACAGAGTGACTAAAACGTTAGGCCATGTGATTTTTCTCATGTCCAAGTACCGCGAGTAGCGTAGTCTTGCTCCATGAATTATACCTACAAAGACCTAAAAGATAGCATACTACATATCAGTCGTATGGCTATACATCTGCAATACTGCTGAGTCCTCAGTTACCTTATGGTGAACGTAAAATGAGTTGGGGACGCCGTAAATACAACAAGGGAAATTAGGCCTCCAAAATTCCCAAGTCCTCCAAGTCTAGGTTTCGCTGAGCCTTGCACACTGAAAAAAATGCTTCTTCGCCAAAGCCCGACGAAAACAAGGTAATTTCCCCCCCCCCCATTCGAATCTGATTTTGAACGATTCTAAAAAATTTGCTTTTAAGTCGACGAGTTTACCTTTATTCGGACGAATGAGTGATGAATCCGATGGACCGACCAACGCCCATGCCCACCAGGTTCCTTTTCTCATTTGCACCAATCCGCGCGCTACTTACAGATGCACCATGGTCGAGGTTTGTCTACGGAAATCTGATTCTAAATTCCCCAGATTTTAACTCTAATTCAAACTGAATGGACTCTTTAAAAAAAATATACCTCGCCGATTTCTCACGCTTATAACGTCTACCACATCTCGTTTAAAAAAACAGACTAGAGGCGATCACGAAGACAGGACTGTTGCCCGGTGGGTGCGGCGGTTATCTTTGCCGTGCTTTTGTGGACGACTAAATGCAACGAGCGCTAAACGGTAATGTTCTGGTTGACCTGATTGACACTCGGAAGGAAAATACGCCAAACGATTCCAATTGAAGGCATATCGGATGGAAGACTTAGTGCTATTACCATCGAGGTATTTTCTATTGGGGTGGGACAAAACAACATCCGATTTATCACTTGGGCCTACCTTAATATTTTTGACCATCAACAATTTATCCACATTTCCAAGGCCTACAATATGAACCTCAGCTTTTCATTTAGGTTGATGTTATAATATTGCTGACGTAAATATTAAACAGATGTAAACTGGAAGGAAGGAACCACTAGTTTTAATATATTCGAAACAAGCTCCTCTATCACTGTGAGAAGTTGATATGCTCAGCAGCAGAAAAACAAGAAGATTGTACAGGTGGCACCATTTAAGATCGATGAATATCAAATGGACGAATCGAATGGATAAAAAGGAAGCTCGAAGAAGAGTAAGAGAAGAAGGAAGTCTACTGAAAACTTTGAACCTAGAATCATGTATCCGTGGAGAATCATGTAGATCCATTTTTAGACATGATGACTCGACGAAGATAGTCGTTCAGGGTAAAATGAAAGAAGAACAACGGGCCACGACTGAGATACCTAGAACAACATAAGGAGTCTGCCCCAAAAATAAGTAGAGAGATTTTTTCCCGCTGAAGCGGACGGCTCGAGCGGTGCGATTGGTGGCGGGAAAGGTGTAGGGAGGTCTTGGGGAGAGCAAAGCGACGTGCGTCAGCTGTCTGCGGGTCGTTACATTGGGCGAATCGCTGCCATACTAGACCTCTATTCGAAGAAGGTCGCGTCACGAGTTCATGACGCCGCGTTCCATGGAGCAAAAATACGCAATTACATTTGTCTTAATCACGAAATCGAAATCGAAGGCGAAATCCCTTGCCACACCTTGTGGCGAGAGAGATGAGGGCGGAGGTGGTCGTCACATCGAAAGGTATAGCGGGTTTTACGACCGGCGGAAGAAAGGATTGCGGATGGGGGAGGGTGGAGTGGATGAGAAGGGGGGGCAGGGGTGGACCCGGGGAAATGTTCCGTGTAGGATGGGGTGAAGGAGGCCTCCCTTGTGCCCAGGCCCCGCCCCGCATCGCCTCCCGGGGCCGAGAGGAGATTGAATTTCACGCGTCGTGAGAAGTACAAAGAGTGGGATTTGTGGAAATTACTGTTTGATCTCTCCGGTTCTCCGCACCCCTCAATGTGCACATCGAAAACTCACTATTTTGCATCGGAGGGGGAAGTGGGATGATGTGGAATGGGGGCGACGGGTGGATTGCGGGGGAGGAGGCGAGGAGGGAGTTGAGAGAGGCTGGTGGGATCTTGTGAGATTAGCGACGCTCGGGGAAAAAATATTTGAGACGAAAAATGGACTGAGCCCATGTAGGACAACCAAACTGAGGAGTATTTGTGAGGGAGGCGAAAAGCGGTCCATTGAGGCAGCAGCATAACTAGCGGTAGCAACTTGCATGGCTAGTATAAAATTCCACGCAAATTCGGCTTCCCCAATCCATGACACGCCATAAACGTCGATGCTGAGTAAAAAGCCTTTACACAAGATATTTAACAGAAATAAAAAAAAGTTCAAAAGTCAATCAAATGTCGCTTTCCTTGCTAGTTTAGATGCAGGAGTGAAACGCGATAAAAATGCACACAGGAAATATATTTGAGTAAGAAAAATTGAAAACGTATAGAAATAACAGTTTCATCTTTCTGTTTTAAGCAACCGGTCAGAGAAAATAAGGAGAAATTAGAGCTTAAAGGAAGCTTGATCCTTTAACAGAAAAAAATGATACAATAAATTGAAAGATAGTACATATCCAAGCTAGTATGAAAAAAAAGGCATGGCAAAAATAAAGCAGTAAGTACAAAAGTAATCCCAAAGTAGTAAGTATAGTAGAAGAGGAATTCCCTGGGTAAAAAAGCTACCAAAAGGAAGAGGGCATTGAAGACATGGACATAGAGCAACGACGCTAAGAAAGAGCTCGCCATAACTTTCATTTTAAGCGTGGTTTTATACGGTGCATAAAAATGGTCATTGAGGCAAGATGATGAGCGTAGATTGTGGGCTTTCGAATTGTGAGAGTGGTGCAGAATGGAAAAGGTGAAATTGACAGAAAGGATAACAAACGAGAAGGTAACAGACAGTGGGGGAGTAAAGAGTGTTTCTGCTAAGAACAAAAGGAAACAGGAAAGTGGGACGCAGTGCTTTTTCTTTAACGATAGGAAATTAATGAAGGTGACAGATGGGAGAACGTTTTGCAAACGAGGAAGGCGCAAGAATAAGGTAGGCATGTCGGACGGAATGGAAGAAAAAGAGGCCTCCGAAGAGGGAGTTATTGCAGTAGTAGAGTTTAGGTTGTGTCCTGCTAGGAGAGACAAAGAATCGTACTGTTGTTCAGCCGGTGTCCATAAAAAACCTCCATTGAATAATACTCGCTAATAATAATAATCATCAAAGTGTAATCACTTCACGTATAATTGACATTAATAACCACAATCCTTATTTAAAATACGTCGAAGTCACAAGGAAACAGATGGATGAAAAGCATTGGCTTCTTGAAATCGTAGCTGGCAGGAACGGATTAATTAAAAATGATTTACATGGAACAAGTCTAAAAAGTACACAACATGCACTTTCCAGCAAAAATGAAAAGGAAAAACAAATCATTATGAAAGTAATCAAGACAATACCAAGGCCACGGGTGGACTAGGTTTTTAAAACTATCTGGAACAATAGTTTCAAGATTGTTTACATCTCATAATAGGCATTCATGGAAGATTCCAATACACTCTTGAAAACCTCATTTTAAAATACTCCCCGAACTTAAATATGAGTAACAACATCGTCGGAGAATATTAGCGGTTACCTTGAACAATTAGCATTAAAACTTTGGAGTATTTTTATTTCCCTCTAAGATTAGCAGGCCGCGGGGTGTGTCGTCATTCTTGACGGAGCAAACCCTCTCCAAGACGATGGGATGTCGGAGCAGGCGAAGATCTACATCGCCTTTATCCTCCACAAGACGCCTTATTACCACTCAAAACTCATTAAAAAGTCAATTTTCTGCCACCATGGGAGCTCGGGAGCCCTGAAAGACTTTCATCCGACGCCGATGCAAAGTTCTACGGGCGAAAAGGCATCACAATGGAGATCCTCTCAGTTCTTGCCGTGGATATTTCCCGGAAGACTACCTTCCGTGGATCCCTCCATTACGTACACGCCAGCGGACACCGACAATGAGAGAATTATCTCCGGATTCCGGACACTGGATTGCGGGCGACGACGGGCGTAACCCCGGAGATCATCCACCGTCATTCCACCCCTTCCTCACCCCCCCCGTGACGACGAAATAATATGCGGCGACTCCCTCTAACCCTCCCCCAAGAAGGAGGAGAAACAGAAGCGGCGGAGGAGGAAAGAAGAATTTAACGGAGATTCTTCGAGGGTCTGCCCCGGATCGCACTCACCCGCTCGGTGGACTCCCACGTAGTGCGCCACCTTTTCCGATACCCCGCCATCTCCTCTTCCCTCCTCTCCTATATACGAGTATACCAGCTCCCATGATAATGAGTCGCATTTTCCCCATACTGATGTCCTTGATTTCTATTTTTACAAATATTCGTCGAGCATGTAAATTACACTCTTGACGATCCAAGAGGATACATATTTTTCGCATCCACATATTTTTAATATAAAAAAGTGCGTATTATGTGGGTCGCGGTAGTCAAGGGGGTAGAGCGTTGGACTACTCACCGGAGGGCCCGGGTTTGATTCCCGGGCAAGGAGTCATTCATTTGGAGGAACCTGCACTCTCTCGAAGTTTTCTTCACGTTTACATATATTGGTGCTCCTTTTTTTAGAAATCCAAAAAAGGAGTATTCCGGGAGGGTGCGGTGGCTAACGCACAGGCTTCCCACCGAGAGGGCCCGGGTTCAAATCCTATACAAATATTTTTCAGTGGTATCCAGATCGCTACTTGAGGTACTTTGTGGAGAGCACTTTGTGTGAGTACGACGTCCGTGGGATGGGACGTTAAACTGCAGACCCCTTGGCGCCTTTCGACAAGAGTAGGCTAATGCCGACGCCGGGTTTCTTTCCACCATTTCTTTCCCATCCATCCTTCATGGCGCAAATGACCTTGGGTGTCGGTCGATCCCATAAAAACTACTACTATTACGCTTCATGAGGATATTTATTCACTTGCATTATATACATTCCATAATTTCACTCTGGGAACACTTTTATAAACTGACGTTTTAACCATACTGAGTCCCAAAGTCAGTGCAATTAACGCATACTCTAAGAGAGGTGGGGTGCTCATGTCCTCTTCGGCTTCCCATACACTTCCGGTGTCCAGAAAACCACAGATATAAGGTTTTCACTGGTTCGAGGCACTACCAAAGATTTGAGCCCGAGACTTTTCCGTCAGTAACCGAACGCTCAACCCAATTGGGCCCCTCGTACAGTGTGATGCCATCTTTGCAATTACAGCGTCACGCACCCACCCACACAACGTCACGCTTTACCAGACCTCGGCCTCCTCCTTTGGGTGCACTTCGTACGGCAGGAATGGTTTCTGATAATGGGCTGGAACAAATGACGGGAAGATGGATTTACTCCACCTTCAGCGATACTCCGCCTCCACACATACCCGATCCTTCCGGAGAGGGGACTCCGGGTCAAGTAGAGTAAGGAATGAAGAAGTACCTTAGGCCATTTAAAGGGCAATGTGGACGGTGACAAAACTGGGACACGTGAGTCGGGCCATTCACGGTTTAAAGAAAAGGTTAATCAGGGATTCTTGTTGAGTGCGGGAATCCAAATTTTTAAACTGCGTGATTTTTTTCTAAAATTCTTGACTACAAAATTTTTCTAAAAAAATTCCTGACGAGCATTATAGAAAATAATCAAGGAAAGAGTAAAGACTTTTGAATGATGCCGATAAAAGCATAACAAATGAAAATGTGAGTGAGTGGAGAACCTGAGAATAACATCATGATAGGAAACGAAGAACTAGGAGATAATAATCTGACCCACGACAGAATCCTGAAGAAAGCAACGGTAGTAGAGAACATCATTAAATTACTTTCCCTCAATACCAGTGATTTAGACGCCTTAAAACATAACAACGAACTAAGCAACAAAGGAACAATCTTATGTCAAGTGATGTCTCTCCTAGAGATCACGAGAAAATAAAACCTAAGCGAACATAGATTAACAAAATGACATCTTGTGAAACACGTACATCTTTTCACGAACTGTTAAAGAGCTGGGAAAGCACGACAGAAAGGGGAGTTTTCCCAGAGCTTACAGATTTTTTAAACTCAAAAAAAGTTTTCTGCAGCATCTCTCTAAACATAATTCTGCATTACACACGAATGAAGAAGGAAGTAATGCACTAGATACTGGATATTATTATTTGATCGTAAACAATACGAGTTCAATGATGCATGAATTAACATTAATTAGATGAAATAACAATAGAGCAGCACAACTGTTAATAACATTGTCTCTACTGATATTAACACTGGGCTGAGAGGCATCAAAAGCGAGAAGATTGCATGCACGACAAACTTTCACCTAATGTTATTATTTCTAATGCAATGATGACACAGAAGGAATAGTTTTAGCGCCGCATTAAAGATAAGAGAAATTAACAGCCGGACCCTAATTGTTATAAGGAATCATTTTTCTCCTGCACAAATCGAAAACACAACGGCAGCAAACATACGATAATCTGAAATACTCGAATGCCATTTCTCACCAAACGAGACAAATGGCTGGTGACCTAACCTAGTGTCATCTATAATTAATGGTTTCTGGCGTAACTTTATGGAACCGATTCATTATAAATAAATGAAAGGACTAACTTTGTAGTTCCACAGGAAACTCGTGTGGAACTACAAAGTTAGTCCTTTCATTTATTTATAGTGTCATCTAGTAGTACTGGCTGCAGATGTAATATTCGTTTACGCATACGACGCAACCTCATGCGAAATCGGATAAAATAGATTATTTTCCAACAAAAAAATAACAACCGGAGAAAAATATCCAGGATTAAGTCCAGAGAGGCAAGCTACGTCGACTTTTGAATGAATACAAATTTTATGGGCGATTAAATTGCGTAGGATTAAACGCTATTTTATACACGCATCTCATGAATTATTCATCTGAGTCCTTCCTGGTAAGTTGGTAAGGTTCCACGGACACATGCCGATTAGTACAAGGGGACATTAAATTATTTCAGCGTAAAGCGAAGATTGGAAGAATCAATTTTTTCCTTAGTACGCAGAGAATCATTAGTGATCAGTAGAAAACAATTTTAAAATAATATATTGTTACAACAGTCTTAACTATTAGTTATTACTTCCAGGAGTATGGGAATCGACTAATTAATGGTGTAATTAGAAGTGATGAAAAACTACTCATAAAAAGACTATAAAGTTTATTCAAATCTATGATCCGAATTTCCAAGGGTTTCAATAGATTCTCCAAGAGAGACCACTACATTAGGAGGGAATGAAAACAAAATTCAGAGGTATAACAGAAAGAATTAAAAAAAAACGTATACGATTACATTCCACTGAAACCCCAATACTCCGACGCTCAACCGCAGCGACCGTATCTACCTCTGCGACAATTGATACTAGACTGATCCCGACGATGACTGAAAATTAATGAAGGATAACAACTAGCGTTACTGAGAAACATGCAGCCACGCGGTCCAAAGCTCCCTTCTTCTATTTACTGCCACACAGAGAATAAGTATACTAATTTGGTGGATAAAATGATGAGTAGCCGCGGTCATTCAATTGGGCAGACGTGCCACGTGAATTGTCGAGCAGATCGAATACCATAGGCACAGCCTTATCAGACATGTGAAACCACATGATAAAACAATTACCCACGCGATGCCATTCACATACCCAATCCCCGAAAAAAATAAAAAAAAAACTCCATCTGGTAAATGAGCGAATTGCAAACTAATCGAACTACACTCAATGGTGAAATGATTCATTCCCAATGAATGTTTCACAATTCCGCTCACGTACACAAGCGAATGACAACGCTAACGCAAAATTAGGTCGGGATGTTCACTCTCATTCCCTCATAATGATGCGTGTTAGGTATCGTCGAACGAAACTTGGAAGTCTTGCGCGGAGACCACGGCGGTATGATGGTTCCCGTGACGTGACAAGGGAACAACACTCCCCTCACAGAACGCCCACTCCTCGCCATTTATGTCAAGAGATGGCGAGGATGGAGCGTCGTGGCCCCAGGGATGGTGGTCGTGGGAAGGGGGGACGGGAGAGGAAGGTAAGAATTAGGGCGGAACGGGGGGGGGAGAGTAAGGGGTAAGAGAGGAAAACGGGCGAGAGAGATTTTTCGCGAGGGTCGGAGGGGAGAGTTAATTAAGGGATTACAAGGAAGTTCAATAGCAAGACGGAAGAGGGAGGGCAAGACCGCGGTAAGTACCTGAGGCGAGAGAAATGAAAAGAATTGTGTGAAATATTTTTCACTCCGACGACTCCTTCCGAGGCAATAATAATTCGAATAAGAACGGCTCCCCCATGCTCTCTCTCTCAGTCCCTCCGAACCGAAGCCCCAATTAAAAATGTGAGAGACAATATCCGTTCCCTTCAATGATGAAGCGATGAAAGTAGACGTATTTTGTACATCACATGAGAACCACTCGCTCATGAAAAATCACCTCCCAGAGCGGTAATACTTTCGTTTGATTTTACAGAGGAAAAATGATTGTAATGATAAAAACTTGGTCCGAACAAATACAACACATAAACATCATTCTGCATGAAATTAAGGCGCTCGGTCATACGTACATAATCGTCGAGTTTAAGTTTAAAAAAATCACGTCAAATACTTAACAAGGGCAAAGCAATTAGGTTCCATAAAGAAACACAAGAACGTAGAGAACTGTTTAGGACGATTAATCTCCACACAAAACTCGTTAATAGAAACGAAATTACCGAAAGCCATCATGTTAACAGCCAGGAGAGCATGGCGTCCACTTGTTAACCCAAAGGTCGTGGGTTAGTCTCACCTTGGGCGTGGGATTTAACTCTGGTATGTCGGCCCTTGGGATACCCGTTGACAATGAGGGAGTGGTTTAGCAGGACTACACCTGATACGCCTAAATAACGTATAAAAGAATAGGTTCGGAGGAATTCAGTAGAGAGCCATCTCATTTTAAATCTACCGCTCCCACACTTAAAAACACTTAAAAGAGTATGCTTGGATGTAAGACAAAAATCTTCCACCGCCCATTACACGCCATCCACCTGAAGATGTAACCTGGTACAGGGACCAAACTTCGCCATAAAACTGAATGAATGTGATGGAATACTGAAAAATGCAACAATAAGCAGCAAGGACCACACCAGAACTGCCCATTACATCGATATGAACTATTCATTTAATCCCAACAATCACTAAAAAAAGCAATAAGTTGCCAATTCAACGACACTTTCAGAGAGCAGAAAAAAAGACAAAATAAGCGAGTTAAACAATTTTCAAGCTATGATGGAACCACATTACGGCAGCAGTCGAAGCATAACCTCATTCCCCCAGCCCGAGAGAATAGGCGATTCAGTTTCGTGACAAACCTCCCACCCTGACAACACACGATCCCGGGGCGAGTAAAACGCTAAGAAAAAGAAATTTTTAACGACTGATGATTTTTCACGAGGGAGCCCGCCGTGTACATACGTATATACACGTAGGTATATTATGATTCAAAAAGAACGCGATATAAAAAATTTCAGTTAGTTTTTTTTAAACAAGCGACGCCTTTGAAACGAAAATACCCAGAGTGGCACAAAACTTATAAGGGGAGATGGACCCCTCCCTCCCAAAGGCCCATCTTAACACACACGGCGAGGACGAGGGAGGGAGGGAGACTGTGTGAGGAGATAGAAGAGGTAGAGAGGCGAGGAGGAAGATCTTCCCTCTTTCTTTCTGAGAGATAAAAGAGAACGGAGCGGAGGAGGAAGAAGAGTGGATTTCCACGATGTGAAAAAGGGAGTCGGAAAAGATGAGAGATTTCCACCGAGGAGGGAGAGGGGGGGGGGAGGTCGAGGAGAAGGTGGAGATATGGGGATGGGGAGGAGTAGAGCGAGGACGCGCGTGAGAAAAAGAAGTTGAAAAGGGAGGTGGAGGTGGAGGGAGAGTGGAGTGAATAAGAAGGGCTGGAATAAAGTTTTGAGCTCGAAAGTGAGGGGAGAGGTGACGGAGAGGCACCAACAAAGAGGCGCGAGTAAGAGTTTTATACACATTTTTTTTCCTTCTTCTCCTTCCCGAGGGACGGGCGAAGAGGTTGGGGGAGGTGGTGGAGGTGGCGGAGGCGTATGGGAGGGTGGGGGATGAGGAGGCAATTCTTAAGGGCGGCGTTGGGGGAGGGTGGGGCGGAAAAACTCGAGTAGGAAAGAATGCGTGCCGAAACCGCCACGAGAGGACGCGCCGAGGTGAAGAAGTGGGGCGTGAAGGAGGGCGGGCGGCGGTGGAAGAGGTGTGCGCGTGTGTGTGTATGCCGAAGGGGTTGAAGGCGAGGAGGGGTGTGTGGAGGGGGGGCAGAGGTGGTGGAAGACTTAGAAAGAAATCGATGGAACATCCCCAGCCTCTTCCCCCGCGAAAACCGTCAGAACCCTCACACCCTTCCCGGAAACCCTTGGGCGGAGTCACCCGTTTGGCGCCAATTCACCCGGGTCTCCATGGAGCACCTCCTTTGCCACTCCCTTCCCCCTCACAAGGTCCTCGGCACCACTCGCACACACAACCCTCCTTCTCCTCTTTCCTATAGTACGTATTATTAAACGCAGGTGTGAAAATCGTGGTGCCAGGCTAAATTTGACTTTAGCTTAGCCCGATTTTCACTTCTTTTCCAAAACGATGTCTTACTTGCCCTTCATTTCGTCTACATAAATGTGAATTTAAAGAATGCCCAACCGGCGGCGGATGGGAAACGTACTCGCCTGCTATAATTGAGGTTACGGGTTCGATTCCTGCCTCGTGGGGGTTTTCCTCCGCCTGGGGCTTGGGTAATTTGTGGTAGCTCTGATATCATGTTCAAAAATCCTATTTTAAAGGAAACTTGTTTTTTTTTCGGATTAGTTGTTATGTGAAAACAATTTTGCCGATGCCTGGAATATGCGAGCCTCGTGTCGTTACGTCGCGGACGCAAGAAAACAATAGGACGCTTCGATGGTAATCGGGGCTGTTTGGTGGTTAGTGTATAAAACGCTCTCCTTCCGCTTTCATCATTGGAAAGCTAAGGATTCCTCGGCGACACGTTGCGAAACACGTGGATTGAATCTGAGAAGCGTTAAATGAGTCAAATTCATTTTTCAATTTCAACAACTGGTAAGTGATAGCATACTGGAGCGATATCGTTTAAAGCCATACTGCTCTCTACACTTGCTAATACCACTAATTCCTATATTCCTCGGTTAACCCATCGATTTTAAACTGTGCCAATAGCCCAGCAGGTGCGCAACTGATGCAGTAACAAATATTTGCACGTTACGCGAAAGACAAATATCCACGAGGTTGATCGTAATTTTCATTTAATCAAAATCAATCAGTATGCTCTTCGTTCAATGAGTTATTAATGATACCGTTTAATTCATTTGGATGAAAATATTTACACAAGCGCTAGAGTACCACATAGCTATGGTCAAAATATCAACTAATACATTTTATAGATGAGAAAGAGAAAAAGTAGAGAAAAAAGTGGACCTAAATACACATTAAATCAGCCTGCACCAAAATCTTTTGGTAACATACGTGTCGCTGTACAAAACACTTTTACTAGTAAAAGTTATATAATTGCTTCATTTAAAAACAGTTCGGCTTAAAATTTATTTTTTTAAAGTTTTTAACCCCAAAATGACATAAAGACTAAGTTCCGTACCTAAGAATCTCAAGGTTGAAACATAATTTCTAATAATTAGATGCATATACTGATTATACGTAGACATTTCATGGCAGAAAATGAATTTATACCGAATTGAAAACGTCACTTTTTATTAATTTAGACGTTGACTATGATAATTAGAAGTGAATACTTCTTCACAAAACCGGCCTCAAATTGCCGCCGCGCTTTGTGGCCTCAACGATGACGTAAAAACGCGCCACTATATTCTTAAATGTGCAACTCGTTTCCTCCACTCTCGGGCTCTGAGGAGAGAAGGGAGGCCAGACTCCCTCCCATGCACTGAAGACATTTTCCATTTTTAGAATGATGCCGCTGGGCCTTTTTCATCCACTCCCTCCCACCTGCTCGATCCTCTCTCACAAAAAAAATGTGCCCTCTGAATTTAATACACCACAGTATGATTTTAAAAATGAAAACCTGGGTCGTGAAACAAACAAAAGAATATCTATCTGGTTTGGCTTGAAAAAACATTTATCGTCGATTTAGAAGCGGAAACAACTCAAATGAAATGCACGATACCAAAATAATTTTAAGGATAAAATAAATAGAGAGTGCCAGTTATTTTACTCAAATCATCAATTTCATTTTACGTGGTCTATAAAGGTTATCATTGGCATCGATGACCCAGGGAGATGAGGTGATTAAATTGGTGCATTGCTAGGCTATTGAGTTGAGAGTGCGGGGTCGTACTGCTACGACTGGCATATAGCTGGTAATGCGCAAAGGCATTGCCAGCTAAATCTCACGAGTACTCGTATACTTTTCTGGGCACCGGAGCTTTGTCAATCCACTGGTGCAATGAAAAGACTCGCGTGCCCTGAAAGTGAGTTTCACGCGCACGTTGAATTCCGTGGTGCTATTTTAATAATTGTATATACCATTCGGCGAAGGTATCTTTTGTAGATCAAACACTTTGATAAACGAATTTCCGAATACAACTCAGCATTACAGTTTCAACCAAAGTTTGTGATTTTTCGGTAACAGAACTTCCAGGAAAAACTCAGGCGGCACAGGCAAAGACGCTGGTCCCCTACCCTGATTTTTGAATAACTACAACTCTGTTATTAAGCCGTAGAACTAAGTACTTGGTGAGCTCTACCCTTACCTCAGAGACTAATCTTAGGGTTGGCAACTACTGTAGAGTTAGTATTTGATTAACTTAATCATGTTTTGTATTTTTGTTGGGACTTAAATAATATTCAACCCGGAAAATTATTTTCATACTTTTTAAAGCTGAGTTTTATGTTCCATTTGGACCAAGTCCTCGAAGAAAATTACCCTCTCCCACAATTCTCTTCCCCTCTCTCCGCATGGAGCGACGATCCCCAAGGGTCAACCGCCGACGGAGGTGGAAACCTCCGCGGTTCTCGCCGGCCTACGGGTTAATTGCTCGCGGAGGGAGGATGTGATCGCACTCTCAGAACGAGGGGGTCCACTCTTCCATCCCCCTTTGCTCTCGCACCCCTCCCCTCAATCTTCTCTCGACGCCCTAGTATCCCTTGACGTTCCCCTTGGTCGCCAAGAGCGTGTGTGTCTTCCACTCTTGCTTGCCCCGCTTACACTCCTCGCCCCCACGGCACTGCTGACTCGACACGCACCACACCCTTCCATCCCACCTTCCTGTTCACGGATCGAGGGCATCTGGATGTTGCGGTGGTCACCGTCCGGACTTCCCACGCAGAGGGACCGTTTTCAGTGCTCGGAGGTGTCAGATTATTTGACTGTGCTCCAATGTTTAGCTGTGCGCCAAGAGGTTAGTGCGCGTAGAATACTCTTACGGTGCTCTAATTTTTTTATTGGCATAGTACCCTCCAAGCCACCTCTACGGTGCCCATGAATGCCTCTACCTCTACGGTACCCTCCAAGCCACCTCCAAGCCACCGCTACGGTGAGTGGCAGGGTGTACTTACACACCAGGCTAATTTTGAACCAAAATACTTTTCACTCCTAGTGCGGTCGGACAACGATATTCTGATCCCTTATCGTTCCCGGGAAAAGTCGGACAGAAGGTCATCCTGTGGAACCTTCGGGACCTTGCACTAAGGGTAAGCTAATTAAGGTCCAATTTACCATATTTTATCCCTTTTTCTGCTCAAATGTGTATTCCCTTTTCATCACTACAGCATTCACCTGATTAGTACTTGTTTTACGATTGAGGGTACCATGCCATGGAAGAACGAGTACCTAAATCTGTTGGTGATGGTGTCCATCTCTCTTATTTTATTTCGGTGATCGAATTTCCCAATATAATTTGATGCCATAATAAATATCTCGGTGTCCCATGCTTACGCATGGGTCCTGTGCCTTTCTAATAGTCGAAGTCTTGCCTGTTCTCTTCGTGTATGAAAAGGGCCGAACCTGAGTAAAAGAAAGTTCCATTCACTGGCCAACCATTCCCTGGACTCACGCTACTCAATCAGCAGATTTCTGTTCCACGAAACCCTAAAGAGGGTGAACTTCAAAACATAGCTTTAGTTCCGAAATTATTTTGGATATATGCTTTAATCACAAATTTAAATAAGCATGTCATACTGTGAGTGTTTGTGTGTGAGAGAGAGAGAGCCTTTCATATAACGCGAGGAAGTGCCTGTAGCTAATCGGGGTAATGATTTCATGAGAAAAATATATTTTTTCACCAAATGCTGCGTTGGTTGGATGCTGATTTTAAGTATTAAAGACACCTGATCATAAGTAGTATAACAACCACTCTTGAAGCCAAATTTAGGGAAACTCAAACATTAAATGTAAAAACTCACTAAGGGTAGTTTTACGTTTGGTGTAAGGACGTAGGACCGTAACTTTGGAGTCGTGAGACCAGAAATTACTTTAGAAAAATTGGATTTGCAGCGGCAAGCCTCCCCATCCTATAACTTCATTACTTAACATTTAAAATACTCCATGGCCTAATTCTTGATAGAATACTTGAATAGAACAATTATTTGAGAAAATGTCTAACTTAACGGGGAAGAAATTTGGAGATTTGCAAATATAGGCGGGGTTTTTTGCATTAAGTCACAAGAACGCATGTGTATAATAGATAAGTTGAAACATATTGTGATATGTCATGATAATAGAGCCAATAATAAAGACGGACTGGCGACGGCGTGGGAATTTTTACCGGCTACATGAGCTATAAACTATTTCGTACAACTGTATAGGCTGCCTTCATCCGAACCCTACCTTAACCGGGAAAATACCAACAATAAGACAATATGGATAAGGGCAATGTTCACTTTTCAGACATGTTAAACTGTTGAGGGTAATCTCTTGACTGCTATTATTAATATCAAAACTATTCCACTCAGTATATGCATAAACATACATTACAATAAGTGCTACTTACGTTCTCAATGAGGAAACTATAAGAAGAAAGTATTGACACGAAAAGTGGTCAACGCTTATGGCCGTGGTACACGACTTCCAGTACCTTAATCAGGATTTTAAACATTTGACACAAACTCGATGCCAAGCCTCGAATAAACCCTTCTTCACTATCCAACTCTTACTCTACTTACGTTTTTTGCGCATGCGCACTGGCTTTTGTGTTTTCGGTCGGAGCTAGTGTTTAAGGTTCAATTCCAACATGAATTTAGTAGTCGTAATGTCAGAATCCATCCGTAGTTCTGACGAGGGACCGGCTGTGCTACTAGATGCGATGTTAATTTACAAACTTTTTTATTACCGAAAACGTAAAAGGGACATCTGGGTAAGAAATTGGACTCACAGAAGACGTAAAGGAGCGGTACTGGTATTTTGGCGATGCTACTCAATTAACTGCTAAATTAAGAAATAGACAGTATATACGTTATTTACGAAAGTTCCTAAAATATAATTTACGAGATATTTAATTCTACGAGCGGCTCCTTCATTCATGAGCACATTTTTATAGACAGATCACGTTAACTGACTTCCTATTAAAATAATGTGGAATCCAGCGCCACAAAGCGGTAATCCCTTGAAACACCCCAGCTCATCTACGATTGGTACACGCAGTCGGTTTTCAGAATCGAACGGAGAATTAGCATCCCACTTATTTCTATTTTCAGTAGAGAAAATCGAACTCATTTATTAAATATGATACCTCCTTTTAAACGATACGATTTTAAATATACTGATTCCAGTACTGAAATAAATATTCCGTAAGTTGGCCTTCAAGCAAGATTATATTAAATTCAGTTTCCATAGATTTCATACTATTCTTCTTTGAGTTGACAGCCTTTGGAGTCTCACTTCACCATTTTATCGATTTGACCGAAATTGCAACTGAGCGACTTATCAAATTGAATAGCTCTTTTCTGTGTATATTAGGCTAGGATTATCTTCTATTAATCCGGAAAGGTTTTTTTTAATAATGGAATCACCTTGAACTTACAATGTATACTTCTACGTATATACTTACTTGTATATCAGCGGTGAGCATCAAGATTGGAGGCAGGGCACGGGGTTTCATCGAGCCGAGGGAAACGGGGACAAGAGGACACGGGAGCGAGGGGCATAATGGGGCGAGGGGAGCGGATAATGACCGAGGGGATTTGACACGACCGAGAGAGGGATGAAGATGGATTTAGGACGTTGCCCCCGGCTCGTTTGAACGGTGATGAGTCGAGACAACATTTAAATATGCGCATCCACATCTAGTCCTTCAAGATGCAACATGGACAGGTGGCAAGTGCTACTAGGTAAGTAATGTACAAATAAAACGTGAAATTTTTATATGGGGCTTATTTAAGAATTTCATCTTCAAAACTTTTGGCAAATGTCAACATTTATGTCGCATTCCACTCATTCTTCTCGAGCCATGAAAGTTGAGCCCTTTGACAAAATTTAAAAACTCAGATAAGATATTTATAACGGAAGCAGCGTAACGTACGGACCCGAAATTTGGTCTTTGAGGCAAGCGCACGAGCGTAAATAAAAAGGATTCTGGGATGTGATTATGGAGAAGAATTGGGAAAATAAGTCGACAAAGAGAAAGACGAACGACGAAGTTAGATCAAGGCGGGAATAGAATTGAGGAAAGATACTACATTAAGAAAACGGTAGGAAGTTCATGCGATACAAAATATATAATAATTGCAAATTACTCGCCAAAACCTACCTTTAATACGCACATTACCATTGATCATGATTAAATATAAAATCCAGATATACTATACATCAAATTCGTCCACTGAAGGTCGTGGAGCAAATAGCCAAGCGAAAAACCACTGCATTTTTTGGTGGCTAAGGGGAATGCGACTACACTAAACTAAGATTGGCGCTGTTTGGGATCGACCATATGCAATGTCACACTCGAGGGGACGGGAGGCGCCAGAAGAACGATCGGATGAGGGAGGAAACGGGTTATGGGGAACGTGACGACCATCAAAATCACTCCAATTTTCAGTTATCCTAGGCGGAGATACCGTTTTACGATTGGAAATGTCAATTGGTCGGGACTTGGGTCATAAAAGCTATCGCGGATAAAAGTACGGGATGTGAAGGGACACAGAATGGTCTAAGGGGAAATACTTGCAAACCGGATTGAGGATTTTTAAATTCGTCTCACAACGGTGATACACGGGAAGGCAAAAAGAAGACCATGACGGATTTTAAAAAAACCGTGAATAAATAAATGTTTTGTCAAACCTCAATTTTAGATGTGTAACTTCAATAGTAAAATTTAAGTGATTTTCCTCATAACTTCATACCCCTATAAAGATACCTATCATTATTTTCCTTATTATTTCCGTCTATTACAGCATGTACCATTATTTCCGTGCGGGTGGGGGTGTATCCATGATTTTTTCAGACGAAGGGAGAGCTCGAAATGGGAAATCCACAATATACTAGTCCCTACTCGACCCCCGAGAAATCGGTCACCTCGAACACCCTATATCGAATCATCGGCACAAATAAGCTTCTTATCACGTCGATAATAATGTCGTCGTCGTTCCACGGACGGCCTCGATGCGGGGACTTTTCACCGATAACACGCTGGCACGAAAAGAAAATGAAAAAAAATTACGCGAAGCTACGTGCAAGAGAGGGGGGTGGGTATGGAGATTTGTAATGCGAGCACAAATACGGGATTCCGCGAGGATACGGGAGCGAGGGGAGAATACGTGCCTCTCCCCGTGCAGACGGGATGCGAGCCGCGCCCCTCGTCATTGCCTCCTCCCTTGCTCCTTGTGTACACACGCGTTGCTACCGGGAGAGAGAGAGATAGAGAGAGATGCCAGCAGAGCACGCACGGGGGTGCGGGCACGAGATGGTGGAGGGGTGGGAGCGGGAGATGGAGCGGCGGCTCCTTTCATCCGTCAACCCCTTGGCGACCTCTCGGGATGATCAACACACCTCGGAAGAGGAGGGAGGGGAAGAGGAGGAGGAGGAGGGGGAGAGAGGGGGGAGGGAGAGCACTGTGAGGACACTCTTCAAAACTCCACTCCTACCTCCCTCCACACTTCCCCCTCACCCTTATTCTCCTCCTTCTTCCCCCTCCCCCAAGCCCTCTTTCCTCCCTCCTTTTGTCTCGTGACATCCTCCGAGAGCCCAGAGGGAGAAACGAGTACCCACTCTCGTTTCTTATCTCGCGCTCTCCCCCCCGGCTTCTCCTTCCCTTTTTCACCATCAGGGGTGGTGACCCCCTCCCCTCCCATGCGTAACGCCCTACCAATGGATACTGTTCTATAGGTAAGTAGGTTGGGACTCGTTGGGTTCGTCGACTTCCTGCGTTCGTTCATTTTGCACCTACCTTCGACCCATGTCACTTCTAATTAGGGCAATTGTGCGTATACTACCTTGATCAAAAAGTTCCCGGAATAACCACCGTGTGGCGCTCCCATCGTTCCGATTTGAGTTCTGTTTTTTTGTTAAATTGGTACATCTGTTGTTGATATTCCCTTTAAATCTTAGTGTCATAACTTGACATTTGCAAAAGTTACGTAGCCAAGAGTACATCTATCTCTGTGTGTGTTGGCGATTTTTTACAATTGCAGAAATGGATTTAAATTTGCAACAACGAAGGGACAATATAGATTTAGATGAATAAACTTGTATTTTTAATTTTCTGAATAAATTCCGGGAAATTTTTGATCAAGGTAGTATTCCATCGCCGAGAGCCGCAGGTTAGAGATATTGTATATTCTACTGGAATAAGTACATGAATGGATGTATTCCGACGAAGAGGATATTCCGTACAACGGATTGAATGTTTAACCAACATGCTCCTGTACATAACAAAATATTTTTTTTACGTACTACCAACCGACAATTCCCTTCGAATAGCCACACCTAAATTTCAAACAAGTTTTTCAGAGATCGTTCTGTGTAAACATGCCATACAGCAATGAAGTAACGGCAGTATGCTTGAGTAATAAGAATGATGGTTAACGAGCTCAACGTTTAATCAAAGGTCGCAGATTCCGACCCCATCTAGAACATGGACGACGTTGCGTTATGATGTACTTGATTTCCTTAAGCTGACTTCATTATGCGACGTCACTCCAGACGTCGGAATAGCTAATTACAAAATAAGTAGCAATAATTTTGTGGAGCATTACGGTTAAGATTGAAATGTTTAGTAATTTTTAAACGAGTTAATCTCCTCAAGGTTTCCTTTATATCATCCCTGACAGAATATGTTTTTTTGAAAGCTATGGTAACTACTGTTATATCCCAACAGGTTCTGGATAGCCAGTTATATCATCGCTGTGAAAGCTTCTCTCGATTGGTGATATTATTGCTCACGGATTGCGATAGCAAAATCTTTACTCATTTGAGAAAGAACTTAAACAAAATTTTAACTGCCGATAACGAATCCTCTCCTCGGCCAGGGCAACACATAAACGTCTCCCTTCTCGAGGGTACGCGTGGTGCCTGGGGACGCCTTTTCCAACCCCTTGCATCTCCCATTCAACCCCTCATCATTCCTCCATCCCGAACCCTTCACACACCCTATTCCTCTTCCCACTGACCTCCTTTGCCAAGTTTCACCCACACCCAGACCTCACTTCTCGCGGACCGGTCCACGACCGACGCATGCACACGCGGAGAAAGGCGAGGAGATTCACCCCTGGCGGCGTAGGCGTTTGGGGAGGCAGTTCTTCCGCCTCCTGCGCCCTTTGACCGCGACTCCACGGCGTTAACGACAACGGAAGGCAATGCAAAGATGACTCCAAACGAATAAGGGGGACATTTCCTAGTGGAAACTAACTCGGGTGAGAACGCATTAACCACAGCTGAGATACCGTTTTGACACCGTAAAAGACGGCAAACCGAGGATCAGGCTCCAAGTCTCCTCACCGAAAGAAATCTCCCTTCTACTCTGTGCACCAGGAGAATTTATTTTCGACGCTATTTTCTCATGCCTAAGGAGTGTGGGGAAAGTAGTAAGAGCATTAGAGAAGAATTGTGGAGGTAACGAAATGTTTTCTAAGAGGGGATGGATAATGACAGGCGACTCTAGCAAAGATGGAAAAGGCTGGTGAAAACTTCGATACCAAGTGTTTTTATGTAGAGCTCGGAAACTTGTTCGCTGAGGCAAGGAGATAAGCGTGGATCTGGATGCATTTGAGATGTGGGTGTGGTAAAAGAATTTCAAAAAATTAAATGGACAGAAAGGAAAATCAACGATCAATTTTCGAGCGCGGAATGGAATGAGAAACGAAAAAAAAAATTCAAAGAAGGCAGAGTAATTGGATGCAAGCGATATTGAGAGGCAACGCGATTCTGAAGATGGAGATAAAGTCATGAATGCTGAGAAATCGAGGTAGAGGGAAAACAACACGCATTTAGAAGTGCAATGTAAGTTAGGTAGAAAGTATACACAGATGTACAGTGTAATGTGAAGTTTCTGGTTTCAGCATATTTGGTACCATGTACCACCGAATCATGACATCACCGTTAATTACATTACAAAAATGGACATAAAATATTCAATTTTTAAAATGTGCGTAAACAATATTAGAACTGTTCCTACATTTTTCAGCCTTTGGTACAGTTTATAGTCTCATATATATATATATATATATATATATATATATATATATATATATATATATATATATATATATATATAAAATATCTTCGAAATGGAACGCTCTTCGGCAACGCACAAATATATAGTATAAAAACACAGATGTAGATTTTTAGAATATAGAGTAGTAGTAGTTTTGAGGGGAGGCGACCGACAGCTAAGGTCATTTGCGCCATAAGGGATGGACAGGAAAGGATGAAGGGTGGAGAGAAACCCGGCGTCGGCATTAGCCTACTCTTTACGAAAGGCGCCAAGGGGTCCGCAGTTTAACGTCCCATCCGACAGACGTACGCACAGGCGTACTCACTCGAAGTGCCCTCCACAAAGCACCTCAAGTAGGGATCGAGATACCTCTGAAAAATACTCAACACCGCCGGGATTTGAACCCGCGCCCTCAGGGTGGGGAGCCAGTACGTTAGCCCCCGCACCATCTCGATCCCCCTAGAATATAGAGACACAAAGAAAGGACACTCACAATTTGTTATTTGACGTTTCGACAGCACGGCTGTCGTCTTCAGAACCTTAATTCTGAAGACGACAGCCGTGCTGTCAAAACGTCAAATAACAAATTGTGAGTGTCCTTTCTTTGTGTCTCTATATTCTAAAAATCCACATCTGTGTTTATATATATATATATATATATATATATATATATATAACTAAACAATATGAAATACTCTTCTACGTTATTAGTAAAAATTAATTAATTTCTCGTTTCCGCGTCCCTGTCAGCATACCACAGGCCGCTTTAACCAGCCCTAACGCTGTTTGTTAATGGTGTGGACGCCGTCTTTTCTTGTCGAATACTAATTGAGCTAATTCGAAAGTAAAGTTGCATTCCGTTTCGTTACAGAAACGTTACATTTTGTTTCTCCGCACCGTCTATTTCCTGATATTTGTTGCTGAAGTCAGGTGAGTAAATATTGCATGCAGTAACCAATAGGCATGCCGGCCGAAGTGTAAGTTAACTTTAAAAAACTGCATAATATTGCTTGCATTTAAACATATTATAATTTTCTCATTCGCTGTCATGGTCATTCCAGTTTTGGGTATGATTTTATTACCTTTTGCTCGCCCCATGTATATTTTCAGGCATTTTTCGCAACCGTAGAAAACGACGGTGGTCTTCGGATATTTTTTTATATGAAATATTCCTGCTCATGGATGAACTAATGTGTGCTTCCGTCAGGTTATGCAGCTAAAAATATTTTCCCGTGAAACGGATTGGCTTAGGGCGATGCCGTTTTGAAAGCATTTATTGTCTGTTAATGAGTTGATACTATTAGAGAAAATTCTTGCCTTTAACGACTTTCGGTGAAAAGTCAATATACCACTTTCGGCCAATCAAAAACTGGAGGGAAACGTCTAAACGTGCTATATGCGCAGCCAAACTCACGAACGCTATAAAATACGCTTAAAAATAAATAACTCTCATGAACTGTTTGTCAGAATTTGCCTGGGTTTATGTTTGAATTTTTAGCCGCACCGCGCAAACAAATATTGACTCTTTATTTTTCAAATGACTTGTTTCAAAAAGTGTCCTGATAAATTACAAGAAACTGCGGGAGATGCCACGACAGTAACTTTTTGACGGAGTCACCCGCTAATACGTATTACAATGCCACAATTTCAGAATGTACAAATCATTCGCCTTGACCGGGATCAAGGCGAATGATTTTTACACTCTGAAATTGTTGCACCGTACTACTTGAGTTACCGGGCGGTGTGGGGAAATATTTTGTAGTTTTTTTGAATTAATGAAATGCTTATCGGAGGCTTTCATGTATTATTATTATTATTATGGTTATTTGAATAACCATATCAACATCTCGTACAGTTTACGTACATATTATGTTGTACAGCAAACAATGCGTGTTAACTTACATTTCTTCGTTGGTGCTAAGGACTTTAATAGAGTCACACTCTGCTGCCATCACCCATAAATAGGGTGATAATGAGTCTCAAATATTTGATACGCCTTTATAATTAATGAATTGTCAACCACTGTAATTTCAAAATTCCATAAAGTGAATGTGAAATGAAAGATAAGATATGGGAACGTCAAACATTTCCCCATTCGGAAAAGAGCTTTTATGTGAGAATCCCGGACTTCGATTCATATTCCCAAAAGATAGGTATGATGATTTGTATACTAGAGGAAAGCTGTAAACATCGTTTCTCCGTCTACCAAACTATTTCCTCTACTACAATGTTGAATCTCCTTGATTCCAAGGTTGACTGACTAGTTATGGGTTTTCCATTTTTTTCTTAGTAATTCACGTGGACACATTGAAATTTTACCAAACGACCAGGTTACAAAACCTGAAATACATTCGACAACTCTCAACGTTAAGCAATCACCAATATACGGTACCTTTCAATTCTTCATTTAATCCTCGAATTCCCCAAATGCTTTAATTAATGCTCCACCGGAAATTAGACTTTCACACCTATCAAGAGGCTAAAGATTATTACTCAGCAATATACTCTTAATCCTTATGGTGTCCATCCTCAAAGCCTTGGGGTAAATGATTCAGGTGGGTACCCGCTGCCTCCCTCCATCCAAAATCTAACATAATAGATAGCACCTTTAGTAAAAAAATTACCAATCATAGTGCGATTTCAACGTGGAATTCCAGACACTCAAAATGCTAGGGTTATTTGAAAAACCACGAAGAAATTATTGGAGTTATATTCTTCAGTGCGACAGATATGAGATGAAAATCAATATTAATAAAACAAAGGTTATGCGGTGGCTTGCTGGGTATTGTATAGATGTAGATAGAATAATTAGCGATGATAGCTCCCTTGTTACTCAGTAGCGGGCACGAAAAAAATAACTAATATTTAAAACATTCTTGTGCCCCATACGATACCCGAATCTCTTAAGTCAGAGCGAGAATGAATATTCATCCCCACGGTTGCTTGCCTCTTTTCTATTACCCAGCAACTTTAAAGGGAAAAAAATACGCGCCTTCCTAATTTATCGATCCTTCCACCTCGTCCTTTTTTTTTAAGTGCCCCTTCTCTCCTCCCTTGGCTGTGTCACCACTCTGCGCTCACTCACTCTTCCTCCCGCGCCACCCCGAGGATCCCCTACCTCCTCGCCCCCCCCGCTCGATTGCGTCCTGCCCCTCTTCGACTTAGTCGCGAGACCCCCATACTTTCCGTGGTCTAGGAGGGGGGGCGTGGAAGTCTTAGGGCACCCGGCGAGCCGGAGCGATTTCACGACGGTGCTCCGCAAACAGCACGAATTACTTGTGCGGGAAGGAAAATCTTCAAGGGAGCATCGAGCAGATAGCGTATTTCACGGCGCGGCCCGAGTGAAAAATCAGTAATTAGTACAGGAGTCAGAGGGGTCCCCCACGCGAAGTAGCCTTGAGAGGACTGACTTATGAGAATTCTCATTCAAATGAATAGTGAGCGCCTCCTTTATGCTAAACATTATTGTATCTTGTCTCTGTATTGTCTCTTGACCTTTTCCTATTCATTATTTTCCTTGCTATACGGTTGAAGATCTTCTTTCCACTAATACGGCATGCCAGGAGAAAAACACGCAATTCTAAGTAAAAGTCTGATATACATGTCTAATTTGCATTTAAATAATCTCGACGGTGAACATGGAACGCAAGATTATAATTCGGGATCGGAAGCACAAAAAGCGCTTCACCTTCCGCCTTACGCTAGATGGGAATTTCATAGTTTACGCGAAATTATAAAATCAGACCAGTGTTTTTGGATAAATTTCACTTCAAAACTACCATGTAACCCCGTGACAAAGATAAGCGTATTATTAGGTCATCCTTGGCCTCGTTTTTTTTCTACGAGGGAAGCTCAAACTAGTTGTGCCAATTACCCCTTTAAACTCACTTTCAACTCGTAGCTAAGGTTTGACGAATCCAGGCGTCTGACCCCCGTGAACTTGGTTTTCATTTTGATCAAGAGAATGCTCACAGGCCAAAACTACTGAGCAGCTACTGTAGGGTGAGTGGGTGCGCTTTTGTGGTGGATACATTTGTCAAGCCATTACCCTGTCCGTTTTCTCTCACGCATTCACGTAGCCACGTTCCAAGGCTATGGCGCTTCCAGGGCAATTCCGGTGGGAAGGGTGCTGGGTTACTGACTGGAGGGTCCCGTTCGATTACAAGTGATGCCTCTGGGCACGCTCACTTTCATTCATTCATTCATTGATGTACCCTGAAAGCCACCTAGCAGTGCGTGGCAGGGGGTGAATACACACCAGACGAATTTTGACCCGGTTAAACTATTGTACTAATGTAGTGTCCGTCGTGAGATGAATAAAATGAAATGTATATGACAATACGCGGTGAAGTGACCTAATGCATCGATGATTATACTCTTAGCTGCGGACCAAGGGTTCAAATCTGGAAGTTATTTGCGAGTTTCCGATTATAATGAGAAACCACCACGGGCGCTGGAAAAGGAACTGCATACACGTTTCACGAACTATTTAATGCATGCGTTCCAGGAAATGTTAGAATTTGAAAGATTTTACGCAACCCCTCTATCCTGTCACCTGTCATTTTACGTACTCACACACAGGGAGTTTCACCCAAGCTGAGTTTCACCCCACTGCACGCGTTTTCATTGCTAATTTATGATGACTGCTTACAGAGAAAACACGATAAAAAAGGAATATATCCCAAGTGCTTCTACTTAAAAAAAACGGCGGTTGTCAGGAATTATGATTGTTAGGGCGGAAATATAACGTCCTCTTAACTGACAGACGGGGCAAAATCCAACTTGAAATCATGTTGTAATTGAATTTTGAACTCGACATCACTGGATGTCTTTCCTAATATCGTTTGTGCCGCGCATAAACTGTACTTTGGCGTGTATTCGTTTTTTTCTTCAGCACCTTTTCATGCCTTGCCCCCACTTTTCTCCCACTTACCTATGCGCTTGTTTTTCTTCGAAATCATCAAGGAAAACTGTATTTTCGTTTAAGTACTGACTTCCCCGGAGTCTCAAAGTCACTAATAAGCCGAATTATGAATGTATAGTTATATGTTATATGAATATTCAGATGTTCTATGCTATTTTGATGGGCTATAATGTATGAAAACTCTCTCTTTCATACATCTATTTCGTCTTAGAAAATCTCTGTTAATTAGCTATGCAACACAACGTCAACGATTGGCAAATAAAAATTACATTCATCACTGGTAAAAGGGGATTATAAACCATTTTGAGCAAACGAATACCAGCAACCGTAGGCAACTATCACCCGAGCATTAGACCGCAATTATGTTTGCCAAAAAAGAAAAAAATTCCAAATCAAAACCTTGATGCAAGTTGCAGTTTAAAGATTGATCAGAGAAGCAGTAGCAGTGGACAGATCCAAAATCCTTCAAGCTAGACCTGGTTCTACGCTAAACACTCCAATTATAAACTTATGAGACTAAAAGAAAGATTTTGCACAAATGATAATTACAGTTAAATGGAAATTATTTGAACGCAACATTACATTCTACAGCACAAAAAATACAGATAACAGCTTCCTTCCATTTCTCTGCCCGAAGGATTGAACTACTGTAGGGTTAAGCCTTTACATTTCATTTTCGAAAAAAAATAATCCTTCATAATTTAACTCAATCATCAAACATGATCGTGTTGAAGAAAATAAGAGTAAACGGATGTGTTAGCCTAAGCTACTTAGAAGTGAGTACAGCACTCTCGTGACCAAAACAATCTTAACATCATAATGGGTGATTAAATATTCGATTGGTTTGAAAGAGCTATCCAAAATATCCCGTTCTTGCCAAATCAACTTCTGCATTTCTTCTCAGTCCCTTCGTTCGTATGATTTTTGAAGCTCTTTCTGGGCTTCCCCCCCCCTCATTTCTTTCCTTTAATTTCGATCTTCATGCAACCACCACGCCTCAATATGCGTCAAATTAGAATCCATCTTTTACCAGCCATTGTTCTCATAGCTCTTCTATCTCTCTCCAACCACTATTCCAACTACTTCTCCATTTGCTGGTGCACCAGCAAGCACTTCCGTCCATCCATTACATTTTCTCATTCTTCCACATTCCCAATGCTTCCAATATCCTTTTCCCTGCCATCCCATAGCTCATGTCTCACAGCAATAGAAAAGGAAGCTTCACCAATAATTGTTTTTATTCATTTCCTCGCATGCAATGGTGGATGGCAAAGCTTTATGAAAGTCCTTCATGATGCGTAGGAAAGAGAAGTACTATACTATTCCACACCTATATAAATTTACTGCGGCCGGTTTCGATTCAGCGCATCATCATCTGGCGCTGCATCGAAACCAGTCGCGCTATGCTTTTCCACACCAATATAAATTTACTGCGACTGGTTTCGATGCAGCGCCAGATGATTATGTGCTGAATCGAAACCGGCCGCAGTAAATTTATATTCGTGTGGAATAGCAGTGGGTTTTTTTCTTTCCTACGCATCATTTCCTCGTTCCTGGGGCTAGTAATAATCTCTATTAGTAGTTGTTTGTATTAACAGAAAGCACTATCCGTCATTTCTACTCTACTTATTAAAACTCTCTTCCTTCTATCACCACTAGTTATGACCCTGATCCTTAGATGAGATAACTCTCCCACTTTTCCCAATGCGCCTCCCCCTAGTCTCACTGGCACGAAGACAATAATGCCAATTCATTCCCACGGACAAACCACTGCGCGAAAAAGAAGTTTGGGGACGCGAATGAGGCTAGCCAGGGATCGGGTACAAAGAAAGGAGGGGATGGGAGTGAAAGGAGAGTGCGGGAGGAGACGGTGAGAGGCACAGGGAGGGAGAGGGGAGGAGAGTGAGAGGGGAGATGGGAGGGAATGGGGGGAGGAGAAGGAAGCGTGGAGGAGGGAAGCGGCGAGGAGAAAGACATCAAACGAGACCCTCGTCCTTTTGACACACACGCCACCGACGAGGAAAAGACAAAAGACTTTAAGATGAGTGATCCTTGATGAGCCGTGTTCACAGCTTTCGCGGATGCACGTTGGGTGGAGAGAGCGAAAAGGACGGGACTGATGGCGGAGAGAGGAGAGGGCGGACGGGGCTCCAGCCGTGACGGAGGGATGTCTTACGGGGTGCGGGAAGGGGAGGCAGGGAAATCGGATGAGGACCCTGGGGGAGTTAGGGGGAGGGTGGGACAAGAGGGCTGGTGGCGGTAGTCCTCTCGTGCTGAAGCATGCGAGGGATGCAAAGGCAGAGGGGGAAGGGGAGTTGAGGAGGGGGTGTGTAAGTTGGAGAGGGAGGGGGGGGTTGTAAGTTGGAGGGGGAGGGAGCGAAGAGACGGACCGAGGGGAGGGGATGGAAGGTGAATATAGGTAGGCGAGGAGAGAGGTTGATGGGTAAAGGGATAAAGAAGGCGAAAGAATGTTGATGGGGATTAAAAGGGTAAAACGGAAAGTTTTAGATAAAGAGACAACAAGCCATGTCGGCAAAGGGATGGCAAGATTAAGCGCCCTTCTACCCCACACACATACACACACCCTCCACCCCCTCCCCCTTCAAAAGGGGTTTAGGCGCGGAGAAAGTTGACGGCCCGCTTAAAAAACTTTTTTCGGAAAGCAAGAGTGATTAAAAGTTTTCCTCCAGCGTCTGGGCGGAAGGGCGTGTGGAGGAAGGAGTTTTGGAAGGAGGATTGGGGGGGAGGGGGAAATGGAAGAGGGCGAAAAGGAAGGAAAGCGGAGGATGGGCGGACGTAACAAAGCGTAAAATCCAGTCCAGTCGGAAAAATTGCTTCCGCGTGGTGGATTCCGCATCTTTCTCGCGGCGGGGTTTTCCGGGGATATTTGAAAGAATGGGAACATTTTGAGCCCACGAAATTAACCCTCGAAAAGGACAACGCCGGCCGAAATGAGTTGCGCGACGTTGTAATGGCGAGGATAGACCGCAGTACACAATTTGCTCTATAAGACAACTATATAGAAACTCTACAGTCTCTAAGGAGTAGAGAGTAGTACCTCGTCTTGCATTTTCGTCCATAGAAAAGAATATTTGTGAACATGCTAGTGCAAATTAAAAGCATTTCTGAAATATGGAATGATGTTTAGATAATATAAAGAAAACCAGAATGAAAAACAGAAACCCTTTGCGTTGGACGCGCGTTGAATATCATTGTTCCTGATTCCATCCTAATATATTTGCGTGGTAAAAATGAATGAGCGGTCGAAGTTCAGCAATACTTAAAGAGTACCATTGGAAAATATATGAAAAAGGAGTGAAATTAAAACGTCAATTCATATGCCTGGATGATATGCCATTTATTTTCACCAATAGCGAGATGATTCTCAGTTACCACTCGGCGATGATGAAGATTGAAAATGGCATTCTAATTATATCAATAATGTTACCATCCTCTTCCCATGGACTTTTGGGGCGATAGCAAACTTACTCGAAGTATACCTATTCATGATTCTTAACATAAACCATTGTTTTTATTAGTAAAACATGTTTTATCATAGAAAGTGAGGTAATAAATTTCGTCGCTACTGTGAACCAATGAAATAGATCGTCACGGTGCCGCCCGGACTTTAAGATTAGTAAATAAAACCATTTGGCGTAAGGTATTAGCATTGAAGAAGGCAGCATACAGGGTTACAGCACCCTTCATCGAAAACGTTTGGACAACGGAACACAAAACGATTTTACACGAAGTAACGAAAACAACGGCTCGAATGGTGATGGCTAAAGTGGATCTAGATGGATTCCGACATTGTTTCCCGCACATCAATATTGCATTCCACCAAAAAAAACAAGAAAAAATCACCGGATAATCGTGAATCCATCTTGGTGAGCCAGAACGCCCACTTTCTCCTCTGACACAACGACTAGGGAGACGTGGCGACTCGGTGAGAAGTTACGAATGAATGGAAACTTCACTCTCAGTGGACGGCCCAGGGGTTTTAGACCGGGTGGAGCCCACGGGGCGAGGAGGGACGGATCGGGATGAGGCGAAAGGGAATACAGACGAGAGGAGAGTGGCCAGGAGCGAAGCCGCTTGCGAAGGAGGCACCGCGCGAAAGCGAGAGAGAAAGAGGAGCACACGGAAGACCGCCTTGCTGGAGACGGCAGCCGCCGCCGAGGGGAGTGGAAATGACTACGGGGGCGGGGGAGAGAGTGACGGGGAGAGATGGCATGGAGGGTGGTGGTGAGAGGAGGCGGAGAGAAGGGAAGGAGAAAGGGTTTAAGTTAGATTGGGTGGGATTGAGGGAGGAGGATGGGGTGGTGGAGGCGAGGTGGGAGGAGGAACCGCCGCTAAGAGAAGCACACACAGAGCATGAATAATGTCAAAGGTGTCTCCACGTGAAGGCAATTCCGAAATGGCCTTTGCAGTTTCGGGAGTTAGGCGGACCGGGAGAGGAGGAAAAGAGAGGGAGATGGGGAGAGAGGTTTCGAGAGTGGAAACGTGCGGAGATGGGAGAGCTTCCGCGGCTTGAAGGAGAAAGGAAAGCCGTCTTCTCTCTCTCCCTCTCTCCAACCCCTCTCTCGCCTCTTCCTCACCGGGGGCGAAGGCAGGTTGGTGGAGGGGGCGGCGAAAAGTTTGATGAGGAGGAGACTAAGAAAAGGGGGTGGGAAGTGGGGGTGGAGATAAGGTTTCTTTTTTTTCGAGAGCGAAAGCGCGGCATGTTCAAAGGGAGGACGGAGTGAAGTGGTGAGCTGCGAGGAGAAGTCACGTTTGGGAGAGAGAGAGCGGGCGCGCGCGCGAGCGCTGTTTGCCGGAGTATGAAGGTACCTCTCACGCACCCGGGTCGCTTTTTTAAAGCAGTCGCATCACACCGCTCATCATCATGCCCTCCCGGAGAGCAAAACCGTGGACGGACGGAGAGAAAAAAAAGATTAAAGAGCTTCGCTTCATCTGGAAATCAATTGAAGCTTTTTTTTTAAGGAGCGCTCGATTGCAACCGAAAATGTGGGGGATGAGAGGAACTTACATCAAGGAATCGCCATTGAACCCTCAGACTACTCCTACTTCACACAAAAAGAAATTATTTGAGAACCTTCGTGGAATATTTCTGGATCCAACCGAAATAGAGTTGGGATTACATAGAGAAAAAGATGGTCAACCTCGAACAATCGAATCTAGAACAAAGCCACTGCTGACGCAACCGCAAGTTTCATAAGAAACCGAGAATAATTGGTGTACGTCAAGGAATGCCCTCAAGTAGGACATGAAAGGGAAAATATGTGAGCAAGCTCAACAACAACTGGGCTTTGAGTCCATAAGCTATTTAAACGCTAGAGAACTTTCATATCCTATCCCCATAAAACTGTAAACAGAGCTACGCTCGGTATAGGGAATCTGGAAGATATATTTTACTCTTCCTACGAGGTTTGGAGAGGAATAAACCGATTCGTTAAAAGGCTACGAACAGTATAGTGCCAAAACAATGTTTTCAAACCTAGCTTTGAACATATTTTCAGAAAAGGTTTAACGCTAAATTGAAGTAATTGAGAATAATTAAATCATTATATTAAACAAGTAAGATTATAGCAATTATATGTTGCCTAACTGACATCAAAGGGCCAAGAAAAAATATTATATAAATAAATACCAAAACTTTTATACATATTTGGGTATTTCTTTCCGGAAGAAAACGCGACAGCCAAGATCAGATCACTACTCTACATCTACACGGTACCCTGAGCGTCATCGTTAGGGGGTGTGGCAAGGGGGTGAAGAGCAGGCATAAAACATCAAAAAGTAAGTTTTTTAATTTCTAGTTAAAATAGATAACCCTATATCCTGCTCCCAATTCCTTTCCATTGCTGCTCACCCACCACGATGTCTTGCAAGGTAAGATTATAGGTACACTCTAAGAAAAAAAACTACCTCTCGATTAGTACGCCGGTTTTTCTTTTGGTGACTTCATCTGTCAGTTCAGAAAATGGAATCCTGCCTCACGTTTGTCATTGTAATTTACGTTTTATATTCCACTCAGAAGTTACACGCTACGAACGATCACAGGGGGGCGTGATAGGGTCTGTTCGGTAATACGTGAGTACATGAGAGAGAGAGAGTGCGCAGTGACATAGCCACATTGTACTTGACGCATTATCCTAAAACACAAACAGACGTCTGGCTACAAATTATAGAACAAAAGTTTCTGAAGGAAAATTAGTACCATGATTACGCGTCTTCTGATTAGAATTTATCATTTGCTCTATCAATATTCTAATTTACTAAATGTTATGAAGCAGACACCTTATAGCGATATAGCGATGAAGCAGGCACCTTATAGCGGTTTACATATTCGATGGTTTCTGGCTCAACTTTGTGGAAGTTCATGCACTGTGTTCTACGTGGCATGGTTTACGTATACCACCTTGGCATAACGCATGGCATAGAGAAATAAAAGAAAACACGATATATTGCATAAACAATGAATTTCGTTGCGTAAAAACAATAGAGAAAGAAGCAAAAGAACATTTATGAATGAAATGTAATGAAATGGTCTAATCGAATATAAAATGTGAGAAATATTAAAAAATCGAAATGTTCCAGCTTTCTACAAATTGAATAGTATAAAAGTTAGCCGAGATAATTTTTTCAAAAATGTAATTTCCATAATTTACATCGTGAGTTTTAAGGGCATAACAATTTTAAAGGCAAGTAAACACATTTTCTCAATTAGCGCTTCCAAAAACTGCTCACTCGGTCACGTTCATGACAATAAGGAGTGACAGTAAAGCAACGCAATACATAATTTGACCTCCATAAACACCAAGTGCATTATTCAACCAGTTTCGCAACGCTATAGCATCTTTAGGACAGATATACACAATATAAATACAGTATCCGTGGAACTAGTATTCACGAATAGAAGCTGTGGCGCAAAATGTAGTTTCCCCGGGACGAAAATTCTACACTGTATTACTTTCGTATCACCGTAAAGGAATTCTACTAAGTCTCTGCTTCAACCATCTCTCAAATTACGACAGTATGGGGTTTTTAACCGCTTCCGACAAAAACGCATACATCAATTATAAATCTTATTCCGAATCACTGAGAGAATTGATGACGACAAAAGAAGATTCTTGGAATCGGGACTGAAACGTCCTAGAGAAAATACTTTCTCGGGAGAACCTCCTGAAGAGACGGCATGGACCGAACGCGGTCCCTTTACTTTTTTCAAGGCACTCACACCAGGAAACTGGAATTCCCCAGACGAAGTAATATCCCGGAAGCATACTGGCGGCTTCCTTGATACGGACTGGGGAATCCCCATGGACGGATAAAAAAGCAACCAAGACTCCGGAATGGAGAGAAGAATCTCTTCTCGCCTCGCTAATTGCACGAGGCGGCGATGGAGATAATGCGGAGGACTGAGATCATAACTCTTTGGGTGGAAGGATGAAGTAAAATGTCAATGGGATTATGGAGGAGAGGAGGTGAAGGGGAAATGTAATGAGCCACGGTTACGGAAAAGAAAAGGGCAGACTGCGGAGAGGATTCTAGGAGTCTTAGAAATTAAAGAAAGGGATACTAAACGAAACTTTGGAAAAAATAATTGGCACAATGCAGACCGGGGAATGGGAGAAGTACAAAAAATACATGGCAAATTCACAGTGCTGTAATAAAATGTTAACGAAAGAACATATTTTGCACATGCTGTTATTACTTGTCACGCAATCAGTACGCTAAAATATTTTAATCGTACACTCTAAGACATTACCCTAAGTTTCATTAATTTCAAAATTCGATCACAGCAGGACGGAAATACAGAGCAGATGCACGTCAACGTCAATTTCAATGATTAAAATATTATTACATATCAATAAATTATTAGTCAACAACGATCCCATTTCGTGAAGACACACAGCAATACTTTTCAAAGCACTTAAAACATATTTGTTCGCCCATTATCACCTATAAAAAAAACACAGTAATCAACCCGAGGGTCGGTTTAGTAGGTGATGGTAGAGATCACCCAGTACTAAGCCCTATACGGCGTGTGAAAATTCACACATCAGGGTAGGGGGGCCAGTTCCTTTCCCTAAGCCGGTTATGGTTTCCCAGGAAGACCTGGTACCCGAAAAATCACTTTAGCTTGGGTAGAGCTGCAGTTGCAGCTAGAGTGCCTTGCCCGGGAATCGAACCCGAGACCCTCCGGTCAGTAGTCCAACGCTCTACCCACTGGACTACCGCGACCCACCATTATCTCCTATAGGTCATCTTTTTTCAAGTTTGATTTCATAATAATTACATAAACGTGGTTACTAATACAAAAAACTTACTTGGTGGGTGATTTTAATTTCAATGATGCCACAATGTTACCAACAGGAAAACAAATTATAAAAAATTGCTGAGTGCACCATTCAATGAAAGTGTGCTGAGTGAGCTCGTTTCCTACAGCTCAGTTACATTCGTGCTGCTACGATTGGGCACTGCAGAATATTTAAATATGAATTGCACAGATGAAGTAGAAGAATTCTCGAGGGAAATTCGTAAAGCAGTCTACGTAATGGGTTAAATTCGCAATCTAGAAATGCTGAGTTTTCGCGCCCCACTCCAGTCAGGAAATAATCGGTGAAATGAAATCTTTACATGCGCAAGGGACTTGCGTCATTCACCGGATGCTGCAAGGCGGAACTTCCGGGACGTGCTTCAATACTTTTCACTAGAATTTCCTAGTTCAAATCCTAACTCAACAGAGCTAAGGAAAACTTCCGAACACATATGGACGAGTTTCATCAGCTATTTTATATAAATATATAAATATAAATATAAATATATATATATATATATATATATATATATATATATATATATATATATATATATATATATATATATATAAAATATCTTCGAAATGGACCGCTCTTCGGCGACACACAAATATATAAAAAACACAGATGTAGATTTTTAGAATATAGAGACACAAAGAAAGGACACTCACAATTTGTTATTTTACGTTTCGACAGCACGGCTGTCGTCTTCAGAATGCCATTCTGAAGACGACAGCCGTGCTGTCGAAACGTAAAATAACAAATTGTGAGTGTCCTTTCTTTGTGTCTCTATATTCTAAAAATCTACATCTGTGTTTTATATATATATATATATATATATATATATATATTGTATATATATATTAATATATATGTATATATCTGTATATATATGTATATATTATATATATATATTTATTTATTAGCGGAGAACACGATGCTCTCTTCAGGCCCCAATCCCTCCGCTTTTAAAATACAATCAGAGGGGAAGAGAAATTTAAGAAAGTGCCTTTCTGTGAATGAATATGTGAACTCGTATGGTGGAAAATTACAATTTTACCATCATCCCAGGACCAAGGACTTGAGCGGATCCAATGTGAAGTGAAATAATACATTTTAATGATGCATAAACAAGAACCCACTCCTGTTACAACTTGATAAGGAGTGCGTCATTAAAACAAAAAAACTTAACTGCCAATACAATCCAGTTCGGAGATGGTTCAGGGAAGTAAGGTGTTCTTCGGCAATAGAGATCCAACGAAGAGTCAGTTCACCCAACAGTGATGACGACCTTAGAATCCCCAAATAGTACGCATGGTAATCAAGTCGCCTTCTTCAGGGGGGATTTCTGTGGCTGCTGGGCAATTTAAGGCGCGACATGCCTTAACTCTAGGGAGTCTTAAAGGCACATTTTTAGGACGTGTATCCGCTGGGATTGAGTAACCTATGTTACGAAGACTACACCAAAACCATAGATTTTCATTAGTTTACGTATGTTACGTCCCTACCGCATACGGCGATTTTTGACGTAAGCGAGACTAATAAGAACTGTGAGACGATTCCTAACATGAGGGTAACTCTGAGCTCGGAACTCTGGCAAATAGCTCCTCTTCACTTCCCATTGAACGTCACAACAGACCTTCCCAATAACCCGTCAATGCATGGATAGCTGAGCATCTTTATTCTGTGAAGGTGACCTTGATATTTTAGTCTCTTGCCCTACCGCTTCAGTTCAACCCAAAAGGCATGCGTGACAAAATATTTTAAAAGGTCAAAACAATCAAATACTGCCTACTAACTTATATTTAAAGGAAAAAAGTGAGGCGTAATGATTTAGCATTCATCAAAAATGTTATCTCAGCTGTGCTACAAAAAAAAATAGAAAACTGCCTTCCATTGCACTCACCTCAAGTTATGCATGCTTTTTATAGAAAGTATCGGAAAAAGTTTCCAAAATATATAGATTTATTTTAGATATTACTTGCCTATATATTCTTCAAAGGACATTCCTTGAGCGTCGACACACTTTTGCCAGGGGATTTTCCACGAAGATGACTGACTCAAGCATCTTGGGTGTGTAGCAGAGGGTGCCGCAATGACACTAAGTCGCAGTGTATGTGAGGGACGGAATATACCCGATGGTAAGACGGAGGGGGGAGAAATTTGAGAGCGCATAAATGCAGAGAAACGTTATGTGAGGGGTGATGTTTCACTGAAATAGCAATTTGAAAAATCCAGAAAAATAATTACTCAAAACTCCCAAAGAAACATTGGTTGAAAATTTTATCTAGTTAAAATAAAGTCATAGAAAGACAAAAATATACCTCCGACTAACATATCTGTAACCATTACGTATTGATTTTACTTCACTCCACTTGCTACTGCAATCAACATAAATAAACACTGAAATTTGCATTAATAGTTTTTTGTGTGGAATCCTACTAAATATAGAGGGCAGACATCAGATAGAGTTGGGCGACGGTGCTAGTACATCTAAGATAAATAAATACATATTTATTAGGCACTTTGGTTGGGCATAATAGAAAAGATAGAACTTCTTTTGAATGCATTTCTTTTTTTCCCTAGGCCTGTTAAACACTCTATTGGGTGATTCCCACAGTTATGCCAATCACAGTTAAGTTTCAGCTCTGCTTTTATCATGAAGCCAACAGCTCTAAGGAACAACGGGGACCGACTACCGTGAAGGAATTATTGGCGGCAGGTTATCGGATTTTCAACGATCTCTAAACAGCATCCTGAGAGGTTTTCAAAGGTGCGATGACGAAATAAGAATTAACACGAGAGAAACGTAGGGCATAATCAAGCACCTGCAACTCACCTAAATTATAAATGAAGGTAATTACCGGAAAAAATAGCCAAAACGGGACAAGATCATCAGGATTAGATTAACATTCTTCAATAAGCGGAAGCACTAAGAACATACACGATCACCAACAAGGCTTATCTTTTCATATGCTAACTTTTGAGGCTAATTTTTTAAGGGCTACGATTCATTCCGAAGTCATCTGGTATATACACAGAATATTTTTCACTTTATAGATCCAATAAACTTTCAAGATCGTCGCTACTTTCGTAATTGTGAAAAACAAGATATTCATTGGAAATAACCATGGGTAATCGTCCCAAAACAGCTTGTTGCCTCTGCATTCAGATGAGGTTGACTACTATCGTTTTGATAGAGACTTGAGCACATGTTTCCTCTAGCAGCAGCCTCTACTATGCCTGACACAAAGGTCATTGTTCTTTAGCACTAACCATATGACCATGATGTGGGAGGGGAGTAGAGAAGTGCTCTTTTTTAACACAAAAGAAGACTCAAATGGATGGCAGTGGTGAAGTGAAGCCACTCATAGACCAACAGCCCCCAACACTCCTAACAATATGCAGCTGCAGCACCTGCACGAGTGATGATGCATTATGGAAGCGCTAGAAAGAAGGGGCTGACGGCCTTAATGAGCGACAAGGCCTTCATTCTGAAGCCAATGGCTCACTGCTCCAACCCTATCCAAATATAGGAAAGTACGAATATAAACATGGGAATGGATGGGAATAGGTACATAGTTACCTTTGCTAAGAATAAGTAAAAATATCGGCATTTTGGGAGCAGACGGAAAAATAATAAAACAAGTGGATGATTCTGCTTATCTAGACAGAAAGGTTTTCCGCAGTTTGTGGATTACATAGCTAATGAATAACTATATTAGGTATAAAAATGGCAGTATAATATGTGTACATACACTCCACCTAGGTTAGAGTATGGAAGTGAAACTTAGGCAGGCCAGGATAAGTAAATGTCGAAAAATGCGTAAAGTATGGAGTTCTTTAGGATATAGCGTGAGGCGAAATGCAATTGTGAAATTGCAAAATGTCGACTGGATATACTGGTAATACACAAGTGTTGAAGCAATTCGCGTCGCTGGTTAGGTTATGTTGAGAGACTCGACGACAATTAAATTACAAAAGAGATACACGAGAGGCATTTAGCAAAACACTTTTGAATATGCAAATTTCACTACCCTAGTAAAATCTATTTCTTGAGTAACATTACACGAAGTAACAGTACAAGGCGAACGCAGATGAGAATTTATGTTTTCCCATGGTAGCTAAACTTGGGCATCAATAGCTTTCAGCCTCGATTATTCAGTATACCTTGCTGGAATCTTGCTTGAGCGAAATTAGTTTCTAAGATCATTAGCTTAAAAACAATGTTCGAAAAATGGAATATTTTCCATGATTGCCCACGAGAATAATTCTGAAAACATCATTTTCCAAGAGGGGTTCGCAAGAGTGAGCTTTCAGCCAGTTATTGAAGGAAAACAAAGGTAAAAGTGAGAGCGAAGGATACAGATGAAGATACGAAGGACTGCAAATGGTGAGGGATTACTTCATGACCTGACGTGAGACATGGTTTGATTGAACGTTCTCTGATTCAAAGGTCAACGAACAGAGCTCTCCGGGAGCACAAGCAGCCAATTAACCACCGCCGATAGAACCTGCCTTTAGTCGTGCGTTTCATGGTATTTACTCGAGAAAATTCACCTTCAGAATCACTTCGTCTGAAGCTTAGAAAATGTCATTTTTTTGCAGAAACGACAATTTTAAATACATTTCATCACTAAAGGTTGTTCGACCCAATTAATAATAGGAATAAAAAGTGAGGTTTCATATCTGTAGAAAGGCGAAGAGGTGGATTTGATAAGGCAGCTCAAAAGAAAACATTTTCCTATGCGTTAACCCATTAATTACATTTACCACTACATCATTAACTACAACACGTACTCTTCACTGATCTCCAGGCCAACACTCTTTTGAGTGCTAATCAGATAGAATTATAGAAGAGAAAGAAGATATGACAATTTTTAAATCAATTGTTATTATTAACGAAAATATTATTTTGTTTGGATTATTTTTAAATTAAAAGTAATGTTAAAATGGGGACACAAATGTTTAATTAGTTCATACAAATTATAAAGAATTTCCTTCAACAAATCGAAGAGGTTTTTGTCCATTATTTTGTTGCACACGTTACCAATTCTGTTCGTAGCAATGTCAGGTTTTAGGACATCATCCATGGTTAAGGTCAATGTGGTCGGCCTTATCGTGTTCGAACGCTAAACTACTCAGCACGTATAAAGCACGGCAGTATAGTGGGGAGAGTCGTTAGGCTACTGAAAGTGGGTTTTAAGGGCTCACATCCAGATGATGCCAAGCTCGACCCAAAAGGAGCTGCTCCCTCTAGCTCGATGCAAGAACTCCAGATGCCTATAGGCTTCATATCGTAGTAGTAGTTGTGTGGCGTAGGAGCAGGCGACCGAAAAACTGAGATCGAATGCATTAGTAGGAATAGGTGGGTAATATGTTTGAGAAGACGAGAATTTCAGGGAATGAGAGAATGGTGGGGACAAAGCTGATTTCGGCATTAGTTTACCCTGAACGGCCATAGGGTCAAAGGGATCCAAAAAGTAACCATAAAAACAAAATTAACGAATTCAAACATTTTGTTAGTTCAACGTAGTTATGATTAGTGCGACTAACTCCGGGAACGAAGTTTTTACGTTATCCAAGGTATTGTTGCATTCGCAAGGAACACATTACACCCCGTGACTCGAGAAGGAACAATCGTACAATAATACTCATGTTCAGTGCGGCGGTGGGTTTCACTCACTTCGTCATTAGCCCATGTTCGCAGAGGCATTTCGAAAGCCGGGACTTAATTTACAAACGGCGATTTCCATACGCGTGGGCCTGGGCACCTGACGGAGAGGTACAGGACAAATTTATTCCCGAACAATAAAATAAATTTCACTCGCCAAAGTCGGGTGGGAGCCAACGCCATGGCTCCCTGCTCTCCTCGGTCGAAATGAGCGCTATTATAAGACGGCAGGAAGTGCATTCAGCGCAAACAACAAAACAACATACGCATATTTCTTTCCGCGGTTGACACTTTCCGAAGGGGGGGAGAAAGAGACCCCTTGGAGCACCGGCGGACCCGGATGTCCTTCTCACAGAAGCCGTCCGATGCTTACCACCGGGGGGCCCCAAAAAAAACAGCTCAGGTAATCGGGCGCTCGGGAGCGAGACTTCCCCGCGTACGAAAGCTAAGGCCAACCGAGAGCCATTGGGCGTTGCCAAGGCGGCAGCGGAGGCGGTGTTACCATGGCAGCCATATGGAACGCGATTCCGGACAGAAGACAAACGCCATCCGCTCCTCGTGAACTTAATGTACTCGACGATTTCGTTTCTTTCAATGCCGCGAGTCGATGAAAGCCAGAACGGCGTAAAAATTCTCCGGGAAACGCCACGCCAAATGGTCGGCGGAGCGAGACAACGCAGAAACTAAACGTTTTCACTGTACGATGCTAAAATAAAATTCCACGCCCTCTACCCGAAATGATTGTGACATTTAACCCTTGAGGTGACCACATATTATCCACCCAAACTACTCGACCTCGCTCCCCTTTGTCTTTCGGGATTCCGACTCTGAACTGAGGTGAACAAAGCTCTTGTCAACCGTCGGTGGAATAGGGCGTATGTTCCATTGCATTTCCTTCCTAAACGAATAAATAACCACACCATTCCGAACGGAAATATAAAAATACCTTTGGATGAAGCGGAGCAAGGAACCTCGAGGGGAGAAAAACGATAAATGAGTTTGAGATTCACAAATATAATTCGTAATCATGCGCAAGCATATTTTGGTCACAAAGCATACCCATATAGCTCCTATAATGACTAAGTCTCAAGGAAGAAGTCAGTTAAAATACTTTTCCACCCATTATTATGAATTAATTTGAATATGAGAACTTATCTAGGCTGAGAAGCGTGAGTCAGTAGTAGCAAATAATCTTAAACAATTTTGATACATTATAGGTAGGCTATTGTTATCACTAGATTTGATTATTTCAACTACGTAGTATTATAAAAATGGGGCATATTTGACGAATAGGGAGTAAGAAATGGTTACAATAGTCGCAAAATAAACTAATATTAACTATGACATTTTATCTGAACGATATTATTAAAGGAATACTCGCCTACAGAAAAAAAGCTGAATTTATTCACATCACACAGAAAAAAGCGTCATTGAACAAAAAAAAATTAGGAGAAAATGTGAAAGTTTCCTTACAATTCGTCTTGCCTATACGTTTACCACAAAGAAGATTTCATTTATATTTTGTCTGAATCTTAAAAAAGTCTTTTAAGGATGTGAACATTTTATCTTAACAACATATCAGCTATACCCAACTCTTAAGATATGCAGTTACAGTAAAAATAAGGATGCAATGCATGAATGTACATCCTTATACTTATTCCATTGAAATAAAATATCTACGTTTGCGAGTAAAGGACACTACGTTGGATTTAGCACACAAAATTAATGCCTTGGACTACTTGACAAATAAAGTATTTCACTCGTGTAATACTTAGAGCCTCAATGACTCTTTTGGACTTACAAAGAGCATCAAATGAGATGGCTAAATTATAGACAGTTCAAAAATCATCATTTATAACAGCTATAATGTTTTTTTCTTCGATGCATACATGTTTACGATTTGTCTTGAGTTGCGGTACGATAAAATTCACGGAGGAAAACATTTTAAAACATGGAACAAATGTAGCCATACAGTAAAAACCAAAGTCTACAGACATTCAAAATATCTCGCCGTGATTTATAAAGTCATTTCTACAAGTCTTTGCTCTTGTGAAGCATATGAAACGATACAATCGGCCATTCATTCAATAACCGAAAACAACCATGTGGAGAGAAAATCATACGGAGTAACTATGACCGGGTGGGTACTTCCAATCTGTCTCACGACGCTGGCAATAGAGACCAAAAATAAAGTCAAGAGGTTGCACGACTGGCGGACGAGATGGTTACGAAGACGATAAACAAATAATTTGGAGTTGGAAGAAATGACGGGATGCGTGAGTAGGGACTATCGCAAATAAGAAATATTTCTCGGGGAAGGAGTGGGAAAAATAAGAGACAATGGAGGAAGATGGAGAACTCGAATGAAAACTCTGAAGGAAAAGAGTTACACACGAACACACAACATTCGCCCGCGTTTTTCAATAATGGGTCTCGCGGCGAAGGAGCGCGCCATGGAGAGCTCGGATGACGAATGGCGGAAGTTAATTGGCCGACATTACGACTTCCCCATGGCATGACGGCAGGTTTTTGAACTCATCCGGCATTACTAAAAGTCAAAGTTTCGGGCCACGAAAAAAAAATACCGAAGTCCGTAGAAACCGAAATATCAAACGTTCCATGCGCTTCACGAGATATTTTCTTTCGCGCGCTAAAACGCGGCTAATTCCTCATTAAAGTTGCAAAATGCTAATCTGCACGGCCAGAAGCAGTTATGACAGTATCAACCCTCGAAATCAACAGCGATTATAGTAAAAACAAAAATAATTATCATTTACTCAGGTCTTCGATTAATTTCTCGGAAGAGAATATTTACAATTGTGCATAGAGCCCCAAACAAAAAAAACACTCGTCACAGTAATAATACGTCTCTAGCCCCTCTCAATGTGTCTTCCGAAGTCAACACCTGCCCACCCAATGAGGGACTTGTGAGCAATGGCTAGAGAGCAAGAGGAAGGAGGAGAGGAAGAAAGAAGGAAGCCGGTGTTTCTTCTCCCAATTAATAAGTCCCCTGCTCCCCGCTGCCATCTTCCTAGGTCCCCTCGAGCCATTGTTCGACTTCATATAAGTTGTCTAAACCAAAAGGCACCCGAAACAAAAGCAACCAAAACTTGCAACCTCGGCATAAATGCAAAGATGATATTTTTTAAAATTATGGTTTTGATACCCCTCATCCTCAGACCGAATGATGACGTAAATATATCTAAACCAATATCGAAACAAAAAACCCCGCGAGAAATCATATTTACTAATTATTCAATAGGTGCCACCATAACACGCTAGAATTTTCTCATATATATTTTTTTAAATGTCCCAACTCATACTTATACTACTGCTAAGAAAGAATTTTTCTGACGGAATAACATGGGTGATTAATTTTATAACCAGAGTATCCCTCTCTACATATTTCTAGGATATACCAAGGGAATTACAATTATATAATTGCATTTATTTTCCACCCAACAATTAAAACAGCAAGATCTCTTAAAATATTTGTACCTCTAATATTCTATAAATGTCGCCATTGACAAAATTCTAGGAAGATACACAATCTCTAAAGACTAATTTTATTCCTGGAAAATAAGGCAAAACATTTATAACTAATGACAGCAATCTTAAAACAATTTTTTTCGCTAAATAAACATTTGTAACGCACAAGGAAAACATGATGTGAGAGCAAAGGTACGATATACAAATAAGAAATGGTTTACGAGATGGTTTAGCTGAGCAGAGATCTGAACACTATATGCGACCTGAATACGAGTACTACTGTCCATACGTAGGTGTATATTTTTACCAAACGATGTCACCAATGCTTCTTTAGCTGGTAAACGCCATTGTTGAGGTTTTACGCCGTGTTGTGTGGCTATAGATATCAGCGACTAAAACCCAAAACATCTGCTTGGATCGACACAATAGTAATTTTTCATTTAGGAAGTAATAACAACTATTCTCTCATTCAAGAGCGCCATTCCAAAACCGCCCGGAAAATTCCAAGGAGGAAAAAAAAACGCCCCCTCGACTACCGAAACGATCCCGAACTGCGAATCACGGAATATGCCCATCTAAATTTTCTCATCCCGCCCACATTCACCCAGCCCGGGTCTTCACATAAATTTTTTTTTCAAAACCCTTAAAAGACCCTAAAACCGCTGCCCACTTCGCGACAAACACGCTAAACAGCAGCGGGATGAGAGATAGGGACGCAGGGTGGGATGGGGAATTGGGGAAGGGAGAATGAGGGGGGGAAGAGAGAGAGAGCGAGGGAGGGAAGGGTGAGGGGGATGACGGAAATTTTGGGCGGGAGAGGTTGAGGGAAGGAGGGGCGCGAGGAGGAGGGCGGGTGGTAAGTGGCTAGCACCACCAGGCACGACACGCCACACAACGCGGGCAAGGCACCGCCACCACCTCCTCCGCCACCCCACGCGGAACCCTTAAGGTTGGGGAAGGGGTTGGTGGGGTGTAAAGGGGGTGAGGATCACGACTCTTTGGTGATCATAATCCGCCCATCCACTCCCGGATGATGATCGTCCTCCTTCCATGGCGCAGGCTTTAAAAAGTCCTATATGCTGGGCACACCATAAACACCTAGCGTCAGGAAGATAAATGCTTTAGGGGGATGGTATATATCCTCCTCCCCGTCACGGGCACATTACCCACCCCCCGCCAACCCCAACCCTTTTCCGACCCCTTCCCCAGGTCCTCCTCTTCCGCCGGTCTCGGACGCCTCTTCTTCCAAAGGGGGCACCCATTTCCCCCCCCCCCACCTGTCGCCCAAATCCCCTCCCGCGGCAAGGCTCACGCAATCCGCGGCTCGCCCGTGCACTTTTTATCTCCTTGGGCGCGCGGATTCGGGAAGTGGGGTGACGAAGGCGAACGGGACTATGGGGGGGGGGCAGGGGAGCATCGGCGTAGGGGAGCAGGAGGGAACACGAAGGGCGGGGTCGCCGGGAATCACAATCACGACGGGGACGGGACGGCGGAAAGAGACGGGATGGCGCATCCGGAGACGTTGGATTGAAGCGACCCACCAATTGGGGAAAGGGGTAGAAAGTTGACGCTTTAGACACGGCCCGCGGGGACGCACAGCTTATCATTCAGAGGCTTTCTCGCGTATCTTTGGGCTGTCCTTAAATCTGGTAAGAACTATGGCGGAAAAAGATGACGTAGCGTTTCTTTAAGTTCCCTTAAGAGGATTTACGTAGGTCCAGGGGAATAATATCTTATATAAAGTTTATTGCTGGGGAATATCTTATATAAGGTTTATTGCTGTATTACTCCAACGATTAATTATACTAGTTTTTAATTTCTGAAATAATGAATACTGTTAATTTCCACAGCGATTGATTGATTGTGATCAATGACAATGCACCATCACCAAATATTTTACACACAAATATTATGTAAATGTTTAGATTATGATGCATTGATATTAAAACTGGCGGCACTCCATAAATGGCTGATGAACATGACAATTTTTATTATTTCGTGAACTGCCTCATTTCCACCAATTAGAACCTGCCTAATATACTTCTTTCAAAATGAATGCTTCATTTCGTGGAACGCATTCTAATATCAACCAAATCCAATGAATAGTTCGCCTTACGAGATAGTTTATTTTTTAAGGGCAATTCAATTGAACTGGTCAGGATCTGCCGTGAAAAACGCTTCCATCAAACATGAAGGAATATTTTTCGGACAAAGGTGTCATAATTATTATACGAAAAATTGTTTTGTCATTCATGGTATTGTACCATTTTTTCAAAGTCGAACCCGTAATTGCCGGTTTACCGTAATGAGTAAATAAATAATCGTAATGAAACACCAAAACACATTTTTTTAAATTTTTTTAATTGAGGACCCTGGTAGATATATAAGAATAGCGCCAATAATTATTTCAGAGGGAAGGTTCATAACTTACGGATACTAAGTGGGGTGGGGGTAATAAAGCCGAAAATGGGCGACCACGTAGCTACCCGAACTGGGCGAAGGATCGTTCCGAATTCTCGACCCAAACTGCATTTCTCAATCTGATTCGCCCTAAGAAGGCAACGGTTCTAGAAAACGCTACTTTAAGATTCCTTCGGCTGCATTAAAAAAATAATGACGGAACGTGACTCGAAATCCGCTCAGCTTCAAACAAACCATTACGTGAGTCGCTCAAAGGAAAATGGCTGCACGTGGGAGATGCATAAGCAAATTACACAAACGGGAAAGATTCCAAAAATGATCTTAAGTCATCCGATACAAACGTTTTCCACAAATTCTCATCGTTATTGCTTCTTGAAATTCATCCTATGCTCCACTTTTCCGACTTCTTACAATTCAAATTTTCATTTTTTTTATGAAGTAAAACTGGAGCTATTTGACAGAAGGCTATTCTATGATAGACTCCAGGCAGTATCTATCCATGGAAGACATAATAGACCAGGGGTAAAAAAAACCTTTACGAGTAAGAGGCGGACCAACATATGTATGTGGAAAATGGTAGACGGGCCGGATTTAAAAGAACAAGCATTTTATTCACCTATTATTACACATGGCGTTCTTTAACATAAATAAATGGACGAGCTCACAAGAAAATAAAAGATTGCAAGCATAGAACATGTGCGCAAATAAATTATCAACGATAATTTATTTAAATAAGACAGTTGGGTGCCGAAGTTGTGTGTCCATGAAAAGAAATTATTCTAATTGCATGAGATGACGAGGTAGCCAGTAACATTCATTTTTCACGATAGGAGTATCTCGAACAACCCCTGGCTGAGGGACATCTGTATTTGGTATCCAATGCGTCCGTGGGCCATACAGATACCTTTCGCGGTCCGTACTTTTGGGACACCTATCGAAGAAAAAATCAGTATTTGAAAGAGTCAGCAGATTACCCAAAAACGCATGAAAACGAGCTGAATCTGGAAATACTCCTTCCACTACATTACCATCGATGATCCAAGAAGTGTGGAAACACCCACTTATTTCATCAAAATAATAACAAAACGGCTTATTCGTATTAACGCGAACCAGACTTACCACGTGGTCCTGGATCAAAACATATTTTATTGAATAAAACAATTCTCCTGAATCATCTCAACACTGCCAGGTCCTAATAATATTTACGTACTTCTAAGAATAGCATCTAACCAAGGTGGTCCAAAATATTAGAAGTCCGACAATACTTTCCATTGTTGAACCCATCCGTGACGATATTAATTAAAATATTCAAATACATCCCATGGATGGCCACTATCCGCACACACTGGGTAAAGCGCCATTCTTACAACTGGCTAGGTAATTCTTACACAGGCAAGGCAACTAAAATTCAAAGTTAACTGTACTTTTGAAGGAAATTACGGCAAATATGTAGTCATAAACAGGACAAATGAAACTAAGTTACAAAATCGTTTGGCACCAAAATCTAGATAGGAATATAAACGCGAACATCTTAATGACATTCCTGTCACACCGTAACTTAGAGGAGTTTAATCTCAAATATCCAGGAGAATGGCACAAATTCAAATTATCTAGTTCTTCCCCGATAAGAAAATAGAGACAAGTTTTTAAAAGGGTAATTAATTCCAATTAATTCGTTTATCAAAAATGCAAAACATAAGAAGTGAAAATTATCTTTAAAGTAAATTTGAGAACAATAAACTGTGTGAAATCATAAGCGAGAATATTATAACCAAATCCATCATTTTGTAGCACACAAATTTGAAAAAATATAAAATCAACATTTTTAGAGGTATTTTTGTGGTGCCTTGTGCCGTTTAAGAGATTAAAAAAATTACTGAAATTACTATTACCGAAAAATAATGTAACACCTTGGTTCATTATAACGTTTACACTTCCATATACAATGGGGTCGCTATTCGGGGGAACACGCTATCGAATCTTGGAGAGGAATTAACAGCAAATCGAATTTTGGAAGCAGACGATAATGGAGGTTTCAGTCTAAATAAAAGGAGGTTCATCAGTAACCGCGAAAATAAAAAAAACGACAATAATTCACCGAATCATATCCACTGAATTTCTCATGTCAGTAATTTATTTTTATCAAATTCACAAAAACTAGGCGCGCTTAATGAAAAAATACCAACTAATTCATGACATTCTAGCCCCCTTCCTCAAGATCCAAGCACGGACAAAATACTGTTTCACACAACGACATAACATGGACGAATAGGCGGATAATAATAATAATTAAACCACCATATGGGATTGGGGGTGGGATTGAGACTGGATAGTCCATTCTTCCACCTAACCTCTAAACGTACGGATGGATGCATCTAGTGCAATGACGCCCTCTATTGCTTACCTATATTTGGTTTACCTTAAGTACTAGGGTGTACGTATAACACCCTAAAATGGTATGGTTTATCATCAATCATTGGATCCTACTCAAGGATTTACCTTTTTTACAATGAGTGTTTGCGCTTCTCTCTCATGGAACCTCGCAGTGGGACAGCGTATTATCAATTTTCAATTTGCTTTAAAATGGCACAACATACTAGGCTAATTTATTTTAAAGAAGGGCTCACCTTACGATTCCTTTGACATCGTGAATAAAATACTTTCTAAATCATATTCCATTGAAAAGTACACATTCAGAGATATGTAACTGGTTTACTGTCGCATAAAAAGCCACTAAAAGGTTTGCATTTTTTGCTTGTTTTTTTTAGATAAATAAATCCATGATAGATAAGCTCGGTCGGGCCACTGGTGGTTTATGGATCTACTTTTGAGAAATTTAGCGGCAAATCAACCTTGCTCGAACCACAGCCCGCTTAAGGCTCTCAAATACCGTGCGTGCAGGCGGAAATTGACAACCAGAAGTTCGCCACATATCAAAATTATATTTAAGGCTCTAACCATAACCACGGTAATTAGGAAAGGCTGGATTGAAATTTGGGAGTAGAGGTCACCTACTACACAAGTCCTTGGGGGCTTGGGGGACCAGTTCCTTTATCTATGCCACCTGCGGATTTCCAGAAACACTTGGTGCCCGAAAAATCACACAGCCTGGGTGAAGCCGAGGGTGCCCAGAGTACCTGTAGTAGAACTCGGTTTCTTCGGTCTTAAGTCCAGCGCTCTGCCCACTGGACTACCACGCCCCTTAATTTCAACTCTACAGTCGCATAAATGGAAGAATTATTTTGGAATGAATAACATTGTAAATGTAAGAATTAACAACATTTCTGGGTCGGTGACTTCACCAAAAAATATTACTTCTACGAGAGTCAGGATGAACTCTTGATCAGTCCCACAGATGTATTGGAAAAATTTTAGCTGCCAGCATTAATGTCGGCAGTTCTGAATTTGGATATAATTCCTTCAAACGATAACTTCTTACACATGGGAAAAAGTACACTCCCAAAATTATTAACCGCTTTATTTCGTGCAATTAACATCATTATTATTTCATAAATCATGGTTTCAGTAGAAAAAGCTAGATATAATAGCTAACGGTGGTAGCTTCCCGACGGGCTTGGTACTATTAATGAATTTCAGATAAAAATACAAGTATTATGATAGTTACGTGAATGCCCAATTTTCCCGATAGGCTGTATCGCGGGGTAACGGACCGTAAGTTACATAAATTTGCACATTTATTGGTACTCCTGATAAGATTACTGAGAATTGGGCTCTCTTCAAATGCCGGAAGAAAATAGATAATTTCCTGTTATTCTAGTTTTTTTCTGACCGCGTTATTTGTCTAATATTTTACACATTTACTAGTTTTTCCGATCTTCGGTCTTCCTGGAAAACTGATTCTTGGAACGATTTAAGTTATTACTCCCGCCATGCATTCAAATATCACGACCAAAAACGATCAAAAATTTCGTGAACAATACGAAAAAGGTACATTACCTCACTTTAGACTAACTTCATAGCACAAGCTCTAAAAAAGTTGCTTGAATTTTCCCCTTCAAACTTTTTTTCTCAAGCAATTGCGACAGAAATAATATGGCCACAGAAACACCCGTGGCTTTTAACGAGCACCCCTCAAAAAGGAAACATGTTATCAAAATTTATTAATGAAATACTGTCCAGTGAGTTATGTACAGTGAAAAGAGCGACAAAAAACCATAATTTACGGGTATCATTTCACTTTGAATAATGGTAACAGCAATTCTTTGTTCTGCCTCGATAATTTCCAAAATGATAACTTTCAACTCTTCTTAAAACCCAACATATTAACACGGTGTAGCATGTACTCATTTGATGACATTTCAATGCCTAGAAGTTGGCATTCCAATGTTTGCGCATTTCTCCGTAACAACCAAAGCTCCCTAGGCTCCTTTTGACGACAATTGACGATATTTCTTATTAAATATGATGAAGATGACACAGTGGAAACTAAAAATCCACCTGGGTCTAACGTAACTGAAAATCACCGGTGGATATCCACCGAATATAACTCTTCCTAACCCCAGAAAAAAATACAGCAGATCTATATGAAAAATAAGAACTGTACCCCTTCACTATACGCTCGTCGACTACTGTGCTAGAATCATTTAGGTTAGAATTTTTGGCCCGAACGTGACATTTAGAGAAGAGAATAAAATACCCCCACATACATTCATGCCCTTTGTAGATCTGAGAAAAGGATTCGAAAATATCAAATGAAATAAAATACACCTAATAGCTGAGAATGTAGGGATGCCTTAAATTATAGAAAAATGAGCCAATTATGATAAAATTGCAATAGAACTAGTAAGCCGTGCAATAACACTAGTCAGCCTTAATTGAACCTGGAGCTACAAAAAAGGGCATATGAATATCGAAAGATGTAACCCGAGGATGTGTGCCCTCTCATCCTATTTCTCCAACGCCTCTATCGATAAATAAATAACTGAAATCCATATGAATGCCTTTGACTTGGGTGTCCACGGAGAAATAGCAGTGTATTGAGTTTTTCGAACGATATAGCTGCCGTAACCGCAAGGAAACAATGTAATTAGTATAGTAACAAAAATTAATGGACGTATGAAATACAGAGATCAAACTGTAGAACCAAAAGAAAGAAGACGGAGTAAGATTTGTTATTCTGAAAGTAGGATAGCCATCGATGGAAATGCCGACCCCGGTGGCGGCGGGGTAACGTCCTCGTCTGCCATTCCAAGGGTCGCGGGTTCGATTCCCGCCTGGGTGACTTTTCCTCCACCTAGGGCTTGGGTGTTTGTAAATGTGATCATTGTTATCGTTGTTAATAGTTCGATGTAAAGGCCAGAATGCGCTGTTTTCGGACTTATACTGAATAAATAAATAAATAAATAAAATAAATAAAAAAACAGAAGTAAATAACTCGTAAAATATTTCAGGCAAAGCGGGTATTTTCTCCTCCATTAATGATCGGGATTACAAGGCCGGATGTGTAGAAGAACTTCATCAAATATATATGTATATATATACATATATATATATATATATATATATATATATATATATATATATATATATATATAAATTGTACAGCAACAGACAATATAGAAACACATAAAAAGATCACTCACACGTTATTTCTTGATCATTTCGACGGAATTCTGCTCCGTCTTCATCGGAAGATAGAGAAGTAATGGCAAACGCCCAAAACTTCTCTATCATTCCTACCTCCGGGTCTTCCCATACCCCTTTAATCCTTGCCTCCTCATATAAATTGAACAACAACGGTGATAATGGGCAACCCTGCCTTACACCTCTTCCTAACACTGTCCATCTGGACTCTCCGTCCCCTACTCGCACCTGAGCAGTCTGAGACATGTACAGGTGGCGGATTAACCTCCTTTCCCTCCAATCTATTCCTATTTTCTTCAATATACTCTTAAGGTTTTCCTAATTCAGTCTATCAAACACCTTTTTTTGAAATCTACGAAACAGGCAAATACGTCCTGATTGTTTTCTATGTTCCTCTCAATTAGTGATCTCATTATGGAAATGGCATCTAGTGTGCCTCTCCCCTTCCTGAACTCATGTTTACAATCCCCCTACGTAGTCATTTGCCCTGCTCTCCATTCTCTTGTCGATGATCCTGAGGACCACGCAAGCTGCTTGCAATATCAAACTTATTGTTCTGTAGTCCTCACATGATGTGCCCTTTACCTTTTTCGGAATAGGTACTAACACTGATCTCACAAAGTCTTCCGGCCAGATTCCCTCCTCGTAAATACTACGAAACAGCCCATATAGGCTCTTCCTCCCATATTTTCCTAAACCTTTTAGTTGTTCCGAAGGAATGGCATCCACCCCCACGGCCTTATTCAGTTCCATCTCCCTTAATACCCTTTCTATCTCAAAGTCGAGCATACCTGGACCAAAGCTATCTTTCTCTACGTCATGTTCCTTTTCTATGTCTAACTTTGTTGGTCTAAGTTCTTTACTATACAGTTATTCTATATTTCCTTTTCTACGGTATTGAGGCTCGGAGAATTACAGCAGCAGAAACTTGAGAAACAATTTTATTAAAAGTAAATTATTTTACTTCTCGCTATTTGAATGCTTGTCATTTTGAACCATATATTAAATTCGATTCACGCCATCATGGAAGGCATTTCGCTAGGGGGGGGATCCACTAGGCTGGTGGAAAGGTGTTCCATACCAATGTTAGGACTGATGACCGGTGATGATGATGGAGGGCTATTCACATGAAATATATACGAGGGTCATCCGGAAAGTAGTACCCGTTCGTGCCGCATGAAGTGCTGACGACGCGAGTAGCCGCTGGACGAGGTCAGATAGCTTCAGTGGCTTGTCTGCCTTCTCTGAGCCAAGTTGCGTGACGCTAGCATTGCCTGTGTTGTTTCTGTGATTGTTTACAATGTTTAAAAAAATTGAGAACGCCGCCAGTTGTGAAGTGAGGGCAGTGATTAAATTCCTCAATGCAAGAAACGTTCGCCCATGTGATATTCATCGCCAATTAAAGGAGGTGTATGGAGACAATGTAATGGACGAGTCGTCTGTTCGGCGGTGGTGTCGCAACTTCAACATGGGGAGGGGGAACACACACGACGATGAGCGTTCGGGGAGACCGTCTGTCATTACAGACCAACTGGTGAGCTCAGTTGACGAATTCGTGAGGAACGATCGGCGCGTCACAATTGATGACATCTGTGAGCATTTTCCCAATGTTTCTCGAACAATTGTTCATGAAATTGTTAAACACCATCTGCATTATGCAAAAATTTGTGCAAGATGGGTCCCTCGCGTATCTCAATGAGCTGGCGGCGAAGGACTATGCAGCAGGAATACAGAAACTTGTCACACGTTATGACAAATGCCTTAATTTGCTTGGAGATTATGTTGAGAAGGAGTTTAAAGTATCCTCTTTCAAATAAAATTTTTTATGTTTGTTAATATTTACTTTTGTGTCTTTATTTCACGAACGGGTACTACTTTCCGGATGACCTCGTACATGGGAAACTTCCCCTATTAATAGTGTACTCAGTGTTACCTACATGACGCTCGCGAAAATCTCTAATTAATGCTCTTGAACACATTCACATAACAAATCAATCCATCCTTTAATATGAAACGAAAAGGTCTGGTGTACTCCGTGGAAATCGTTAAGACTTTTGAGAAACATAATAATCAACATTTATGTTGCCTGAAATCTTCAACTTATGTGCATTTATGTCAAAATAAAAATAATGAATAAAGAGAATCGTATGAAATAAATCCTTCGACCTGGCGTGAAGTTCGAGCAGGTAATTTAAGTCAAAAGTCATTCAGGTCGGTGACGTTAGGGATATCTCCTAGAGTGGAGTTTTCACTCCCATGAAAAATGTTTAACAAGAATTATGGCCCACTTCGGCTCTGTTTAACTCTGAAGTCCGGTTTCTCACTGGTTCCACTCGAGACAAGTTTACTTTGATGATACACCTCTATCTAAATGGCTTCCAGAAGTCGCGCAACTATTTAAACTACTAGTAGCCCGTCAGCATAGGGAAGACCCAGCGAGCCAAGGATAACGGCTTGGTTTGATTTCCAATGTTACATGTATCATTGGGAATACCACTAGGTTATGCGAGGCAACATGGTAATAATTATACTTAAACTTTTGATTTGACTTATTCTATACACTTGAGTGACTGAAAATCTTACATTTCCTGCGATGGCCGGCCACATAACATACGGTGCACGGTGAACATATTAAAATGAGAAACAAAACATTTATTTTTTTTCTTCCACCTAATCCACAAAATGTCAACGAAAAACTGCAGAGATCCAAATGTCCAAATATAAACTAATAGTTCAAAACCACAAAATAAACGCCCACACAACATAACGCGCGAAGGCTCTAAAGCATCCAACCTACAGCCTACACCCTAATTAAAATGCCACACATAGGGGGAAGGAATGCCGAAGAGGGTAAACAATGGCAAGCAGAACCGCGGCCGGAAACTATGAAGATGGTTTTTCTTCAGTTTTCAAAGCAAATTTTACTCCTCTTTCGTGTAAATGAAATATTGACTTCATTACCCAGGTTGCGCGTTAAGTAGAGAGGCAAGACTCAAAGAGGACGGATAGGTGTTTTTTCCGCACTGGTTACGTCGGATTTAGAATAAGTGGTGGGTATTTAGGTCGGCCAAGAGACGCAGGTTTCGGCGCTCAGACAGAAGGGAAGAGATAAACGGGAGCGGAAGTCTGGATGCGGAATCGGGAGCGACAGAGGCGGGGATAAAGTGAGGGTGAATGAAGGAGAGCGAGAGAGTGGTCGGAGGGAGGAAAGAGGGGGGAGAGAGAGATGTGGGTGCAAACGGGACAGCAGCAGAGGGGATTGGCGTTTCAGACGCGCGCCGTGTATGTGTGCACACAAGTGTGCGTGCGTACCTGTGTGTACGTTGGTGCCCGCGCTTTCGGGATGGGGGTGGGTGAAGGTGCGGAGGAGGAGGAGAAGGAGTAGACGTCGGAGGAGGCGGGGGCGTAAGCTGGAGACACCGACTCCGGGGGCTGCTGTCGCATGCGGAGAGATTCCCGCGGGAGATAAGGAAGGGCGTGGAGGGAAGGCCATAATTTAAATAAATTGCGCCGCTTTCGGGAAAAGGACGAAAGGGCGGTGGGGAGGGGTGAGGGGCAGCGGAGGGACGGTTTGTGTAGAGGGCTGGGGTCCCGAGAGAGGGAAGGGTACGGAGGGGGAAGGAGGAAGAAGAAAAGGGCGGGTTGAGGGAGGAAGACGACCAGACGGGATGGATGGGAAAGGGTTCGCGGGGGAGGGGTCGGGGGCGGAATGGGACCGGGAGGGGGGGAGGAGGAGGAGACAGAGGAGGAGGTAGGCGGAGGTGGTGAAGTCGACGACGACAGCGGAAGCATCGGAGGGTGGAGAGGAATTAGGCAGGCACGGCCATTTGCGAGGAGGATTGCGGCGAGGGGTGGGCGGGTGGGTGGGTGGTGGGCGGCGCAGGCGGGAGAGTGAGTTAAGTAGGGAGAGTGAGTGGGTGGGATGAGGAAGAGAAGGGTTTCGTCACAAGGTTACGAGGAGACACCGCTTAAGGCAAATGTATTCCATCGTCTCTGAAATAATGGCCGCAGTTAAGCTAACTATCCCTCAAATGCTCCACGGAGGCACTTGGCGATGAATAACCAACATCATGTGCTCGATAGCGGGACGAGATAAAGAGGAACACGAGTTTAACATTGGAGCGAGGTCTTTTCCCCTTTCAAAATCAATTTCTTGAGCGTCTCTTCAGCGGCGGGGAAGGAGAGTCCGATTCTCTCAGACGCGGCCAAAGTCGCTCAGAAGTTTTTTAGATTAAAAATGTAAGGGAGCGAATACCTTTCTCCTGAGCCCGTTACCAACTTCCTTCTCACTCCCGTTTTTCTATCTCTCCCGCGCAAAATAAAATTACATCTTCACATCCGGCTGTTCCTTTTAAACCCTCCAGTTAGGGATGGCCATTACGACGCCCATTTAAGCAAGAATTTCGCAATGAATTCGCTGTAACACCGCAGTATTCTTAAGTAGCAATTTCTCTTAGAGCTTCTGAGGAATTTCAATTATTTTCACATCTTAACGGCGGAAAAATGCTATGTATCCCTCCTTCATAATGACGCATGCATGAATTTCAAATGTAAAACAGGGTACAGATCCTTTCAAAGACGTGTAATTTTAATAAGTTGGTTTTAATGATTGATTAATGATATACATTAATGATGGAATTGATGTATTTCGCAGGGAGATGCATATATAGGAAAGAGGTGTGCAAGGACACAAGCATTGTAAATATCCATGTCTAAAATAAATCGCTAAATTGTAATTGGCATTACTGAACGGCTTCCGAAAAACATACCACCATATTTCATAAAAATACAGCTGCCCGTCAACAACGTTGTGATCACGCACATTAAGAAACATGGTTGAAACTCATAATCTCATAATTAAGTCATAATCACTATTCTACCGATTCTGAACAGGTTTTTATAGGTCCATCACTGCATTATTCATCGCCTTGGCTCTCTTGGGTACGAAGTATTTTTCTTTGCTTCTCTTCTAAGCCCTGTCTGAAAGCACGCTTAATTCCCCAAGCCTTCCTATTTCCTTATATGGTAGTTAACCAAAAAGTTGACTTCGTTGGGTGAGGGTAGAGCTCGCCCGGAACTAACCCTTACGGCGGGCTTTCAAGTTATGCGCGCCAGTTCTTTCCAAGTGCCGCAATTGGTGTTCTCACAATGTTATATCAACTATAAAGGCGCACCGCTTGGATTTTAGATTTAGGAATTGCCCAAATGCAGAACACGGATTTGGATCTGGGAACCATCAGTCAGCAGTCCAATACTCTACTCGGCAAACAAATTCCCCCACCCCAAACAGATACATTAAATCTGCAAAAAAACACCATTTTCGTAAGAGCTACCATTGCAATACGAGAAGGACAAAAAAATCCACTCATTTAAAAAATGAAAAATTAATAATTATTTTCTACGTAAATGTACCAATAATGTTCACGCAAGCTAGTAATCCATGACTTATCGTAATTTTAGAAAACGATACGCGGGGATGAGTACACGGGACTTAAAAAAACAAGTAAATTGGAAATATCAGACGTCAAAACATTCAGAAACCACTTCAATCGCTCAATACCGACGACATAGGCATGGCCAATGAAATCTAAAGAGAAAGTGGTGAATGCTAATTTGATAAGGATTCCTTGAAGCCAGTGACGAACCTGAAAAATTAGTCTTTTGAACTAGGGCATTGTCCTTAATGTGAAAGTCTCTCGGCTGAACAACCGATTCCTAATGGGGTGTCGAGCTCTATCTGGCGGAAGCGACGAAAGTGGCCGACAAAAAAAAAGGATAAAACCCGAATCAAGGTAAAAACTAAACGTGCAGGCTTCAGGTGGCACGTACACTAGCCGAGAGCCGGATGCCCCAAAACGAGGTGTGCTCGATTGGATCTAGAGGACGAAAATGTACTCTTTGCACTAGACCAAATAATACCTTTCCAGAAATAAAAGCAGGCAGAAACTCCCGACGCATCATAGTACACATATCTTGACGAGATGACTGATGTCGAAGGATCAACACATCCGATACGGTGATTAATGGTGGCCGGGTTGGTTTGGGGGACAGTGCAAAGGGTCAACTCAAAGGACACGGTTCGTATCTCTTGCGAATGCTAGTTGGTTCGATCCGTCGGATATCCAATGGTGGGCGTTGTACCACACAACTCCTGTCTTTCCCCTGCCAACGAGCAGAGGAAGAAATAATAGTGATACTTTGCGCTCGCCGATAATGCCAACCTAATATTTCCCGGAGGACAAGTATGATACGGAGGCTAGTGAACTGGTTTCCCAACCGAAGACCCCGCGTTCGAATCCCGAATGTGTTAGGGTTTTTTTCAGTGGTATACCAATCCCTACTTGGGTTGACGCGGAGAGCACTTCGGCGTAGTCCGCTATCTGTCGGATGGGATGCTCAACTGTGGACGCCTTGGCGCCTTTCGTTAAAGAGTACACTAACACCGACACCGGGTTGCTTTCCATTCTTCCTTCATTCCCTGAAATTCAATCTCTACCAAGTAACACGCTTATTTTAAATGCCGCATTTGACATGATCTGTCGGTGCTCTCCTCCAGGAACAACTGCTTAACCTTTTCCTGCGCGGAGGGAACTTGAAAAGAAAATGCGGGGGGGGGGCGAAATTGATATTTTACTCAACGTCCACACGCTTCAAAATATAAAGTGATACAGGAATTGTAATCGGCAATAATAAGGAATAATTCACACACTCGCGTTTCCGACGTAGACGTCTTCGGGGAATGTTCGAGAAAGCTGACGCACAAGCGTCGGTGACGTCAAAGAAAACCCACTTGCGTGCGATGCCTAAAAGTTAATTGAAATTCCATTTCAACAGATAACGGCGGCCTCGAAATTTGTAACAAACGACCTAAATGTCAAAATTGTTCAGTTTTTGCTAAAAGTCAGTTCAAACTTACCGGTTTTCACTAATTTTCTCATTACGGCCGATCAATCGCTATGTCGTCTTTTCTAGGGTCTTCACGCTTGCAAAGTTGAATTTTTGCAAGTATGACCGCGCCGACTAACGCATTTCAGATATAACTATTCCTGACCCCTGATTTGCTCTCCTAAGTACGCTACGCGTGCAAGTGAGCTAGCAAAATGGTGTAATATTTTTTTCGAATCTACAACGCAATGTAAACATTAAAAACCCAGTCACGAAATATGCACACTTGGAGAAAGATATTTGGACCTCATGCCAAAAACGATATGATTTTGAAATAAAACAAATATCCGTAACGCGTGTCAGTTTAGTGTGTAATGTTCACGCGGAGTTAACCGATCGTTTACTACCACAAGCAATGAGTTAGACCGAATTTTCCGTTTCTCGTTGCAGGGAAGGTGGGAATACCGTGTGCTGAAATTTCACTGGTGTCTATGAGGAGTGCAGGGACCATATTGAACAATTTTTCGCGATATATTTACCGACACGAGACCGAAATCTACCAATGGAATGGTTATGCCAAATGCCATACCTGACTAAAGCTCTCCGTGCTACAAGAACATTGAATTTTTTTCCGCTCAATATACTTTTCAGCATTGTTTCAAATGCTAAATTGCATCGCTCGACTCGGGGATATATTCTGCGTATCATGAAAATTAAATGTACATATTGGAGAAATTGTGAGCCTCTGGCACTTCCGTGGAAGCAAAACGATGTAAAAGGAAACGTAGGCGTAACAAAAGGAGAGAGAAATAAGAGGAAGAGGTTTCATTCCACCATATATTACGATCAAAAACAGTATAATACAGGACGGAAGAAGTTCGATGGGCGTAATAAGCAGAAAAAGCACGTGAAACGGTTGTGACGGTTATGAGACACTTATGATTCCCAAACATGGGACATTGGAACAGCTTAAAAGATATGAAGTGTGTTAGAGTTTTTGACATACGCGTACCGAATGAACGAATAAAATTGGACAAATAGTGAACTGAGAAGTAGAAGAGGAATGGCAATACTGAGGCATTATAAAGGAAAGGGATTTTTTCTTAAATGACGTTATGCCTTCGAGGTGGAATGGGGCGTGCCTTTTCATTGCGTTTCCATTCACATGGTACGGGGTCGGAAGGATACGAGAAATACACTTACGTAAGATCTATCAGTGCATTAATTCAGCCCATGTTCAAGAAAATAGAAATATCTTTTATTACCAAAGAACATGTTGTTCAAATTCCCACTAGTGAACTCGTTCGCTTGAGAATTATTTAAGTATCTATAACTCTATTGAAATAAGAGTGGGGATATTCGTTTTACATAACTGTGCATATTCGGTCACGGTTAAAATGTAAAGGAATAAAACTTACATTCAAGGTCGAGTACTTATTTCACGAAAAACACTTAATTAAAAGTGAACCACGTGTAATCGTTTTGAAAATCCCTTTCGCCAAACCTAAAACCGCTTTTTTAAATTTCTTTAGAAAAAAACGCGTTTGATAAATTAATGATAATGCCAATAACAACGAGTAAATACAATGGGTGAGAACATTTTCTTACGAATACTTGCAAAGAGCAAAAAATTGCAATTGAAAAAATGAAATAGGAGATGTATATTTATCAATAGGAGAGAATAGTTTAATTAAAGGACGATTCAAATGAGATATCAGATGGAATGGGGGTACACAGAAAATTAAATTATTAAGCCCGTAAATCAAACCACAGCAATACACCAGAAGTTTGGTTTGATAGGTAAGAACACGAGATACGCACACACTACGGTAGGGGCGCCGGAGTCTTCACCTACGCCGCATACAGTGACTCCGGATTATTTTCCTGTAAACTGTTACGCCTCGTGATCTTTTTGCATGCTTGGACTGTGCTTTCAGAGTCTAATTTTGGAAATGAGTGCCTTATTTTACACTTTCGCAACTGTAAAATAGCATTAATAATGTATCATGCAAACTCGCAGGCTGGAATGTTGTGTGGCAGAAATATCACTATCCAGCGGCGTCCTGGAAAATTTGACGAAAAAGGCCTGTCTATCCGTATGCATTGTCATGAGATGTCAATTAAAAAATTGATGCATAAGAGAACATAGCGCTAGCCCTCCAATTAAGCATTCAACCTCAAGCAATAGCAAAAATATACACAGCATATTTATACGAAATTTATATTTTTAAGTGTATTATAAATGCATGTCTCTGGTTTCTAAAATTGATAATGTTTCATTGCAGTACAATACGATTAGTGCTACACACCCAAAACGATTGAAATGAGAATAACCTGGCCAAGGAAACGGCTAAAAAGAAACTTGCTTTGGGTAAATGCTTTCTGCGATTGAAGAAAGGGAAATTTAAATAAGACAGGAAAAATGCAGATAACATACACAGGACAATATACATACATATCTCTAAAGAGAGAAGAAAAAAAACATTACGTAAAAATGGAAAAAAACTGGACACGGGACAAAAATGGACAAAACTCGACTGGAAAAAAATTATGAGTAGCAAAAATTACGTGCTGAGATAAATAAGAAAAGAAGATTAAAAATGAAATTGAGTTAGAGCTCATCTCTGAGAGAAAGGATAAAAGCAAACCTATGGACTTTTCGAATTAAGACAATGGCGATGTTGCTCACATTGTTCTCACCATGAATCTAGCGCAGTTTAGCAACTCCATACCAAAACTGTGAGTAGTAGTGATATTGAATAACTGGTGAGAGAAAACAATATTATGGATGAAAGGCTAGGTTAAAAAAGGCAAATTAAAAAGTTAACGTGGAACCATTTCAAATGCACGAAGAAGGAATAGTGATTCGAAGAATGCTTTTTCCGTAAAATGATCTGCTGCGAGAAACAGTAGGATTCAATAGGCCGTATTACGGCTACATTTAGACGAATAATTAACGAAAAAACTCAAAGACTCATAATGTTCAGTGGATGGAGAAAAGATGTAGCGCTAATGAAAAACAAAAAATCTTTTTTGAAACAATGATATATTTTATGAAAGCTTAGAGTCCTAAAAGCTAAAAATGCAACAACTTCAAAATGAAAAAAAACCATTCGCCTTGACCGGGATCAAGGTCAAGGCAAATGATTTTTCACTTTGAAATGTTTGCATTTTAACATATATTAGCGGATGACACCGTAAAAATTTACCATCGCGGCATCTCCTGCAGTTTTTTATGAAAGCCATTTTTGGAAGATAAAATTCAACCATCAATGATCAATTTTCCACAACAAATATATCCCAGAGCTCAAAACCAGAAATGTATCCATTTATTACGGAAATTACCCCGAAAAAATCAAGAGAAAAAATAAAAAATTAAAGGAAAATTATATTTTATCCCAGTTTTTTCATTAATTAATTCACTTTTTATAAGCCTTTACGGATAAGAAAATATTTTCCTTTGTGTACCTGAACGAGCTATCTATCTCTGAAGCATACAAATATCATTCACCTAATCAATGAAAAAAATGTTAAAACTAATGGCTAATGTGATTTTCCCTTCTTGAGCAAGGAGTAGTCCTTGTCAACCGTTCCCTGAAAACAATAAACATTTATTTTATTAAGCAATGATAACTGTAATGAAGCATGTGAGTATGCGCCAATCAGTTCCATCGAATAGGAATTTGTGAAGGACAAAAAATTAAAACCAGAAATTAATGTTAATCCAGCTGGTAATGAACCAGTATATAAAACAATCAATCCTAATAAACCACTTCGAAATAAAGATAAATACGTAACTTGTGTAACGCATGTATTGCGAAGTACTCAAAAGTAATAAAATCGTCATTCACAATAAGCGTTGATGTCACGAGTATTAATATAAAAGCAAAAAGAGCCATTTCCGTTACCTAAGTTAAATGGCCACAAATATATTTTTATTTGCAACCTTACCACTCCATAATTATTGCCGTCCAACCACTCTTAAAGGGCGACTTTTAAACAACAATAATATGCTGATTTTATATTTTAAAAACAACTGATTAGATATGGCGACTCTGGAAACCTATTTTTGCTGCTGTTAGCCACGTCCCTACCTGCCGTAGGAGGGAATATTAATTTTGTTTGCCTTACGCAAACAAATGCATGTAACTGTACCTATATTTAACTAGAAGGCTCATTTTCTACATGAAAAATATTTCAAATATTTAGGTTTAACATATTTTGACACACATAATTTAATCACGTTAATTTCGCTAATGAATGTCATCTCTACAGAGTGCAAGGAAGGAAATGTGTTATCGAGGTAAAATATCGCTTCTTCTCCAGTTCAAAAGGTATGCTCTATTCTACTTTATTTATCACCAAAATAGAACAGAAAACTGAAAAATAAGCAACTCACTATGCCTGAAATCGTGGGAGGAATGTTCATTCATCATAGTCCCAGCAAGATGAAGGAATCTAAGAACAATATTCCCGAAATTATTTCTTACGTCGTAAAAATAAACTAAAAGTTGGTTCAAAGGCAAAATATAAACTGCGATAAGCATTAAGGAATACGGCAAAATGATTCCTATTACCAATTTCACAAACTTTTATGTTACCCATTTAATTTTCCGTATTTTTATCGAATGGCAATAAAATAGCAAGCGGAATAAGTTTATCTTTATGCAATTTTCATCACCGTTCAATACCATTGCGTCTGTGATGATGGATGTCTATTTATTTACAAATAATAAGTTGGTGATGGAGGCACGAAACCAACAGTTGAAGCGGATGGTTTAAACCAATACTGAGACATTATTTTCCACTATATCGTATTTACAAAAAAAAACGGTAACACCAGTTATCTCTTAGGAAATTAGTTACGTACTCGTAGTTCCTGTGCTCACAAAAAAATGACATAATAATGCGGACGCAGATAGTTAAATGTCCTGATATCATGAGCTTAAATAAACTTAATGGTTACAGTCGTTAGAATATGATTTAAAAGATAGCAGCCGAAATTTACATTTGAGTTCTAGTACACTCGAACTACCGGAACCTGCCAAAGTAACTCGAAGTGAAAAAAAAGAACAAGTCTTAATACCGGAAAAGAAAGCAAAAATGCGAGAAGAAAATGTTTTTGTTGCAAAATAACAACTTCGTATTCTTCTTTACGAAATGCATAAGTTCCACAAGTCAAGCCTGAAGTTACAATTTTAATGATACTGTTCTTTCATGGCACTAACATAATTTATAAAAATATTTTACTTCCTATCGGTTATGTTACGATGCATGACCAAGTTTATGAATAAACCATGTCAGAATGTAGGGTTAGCTTTGGGGCACTTTATGACGCACTACTGACCATTCTGAATTTACGCTACTATGAAGATAAATAGGAACAAATGACGGTTGACTTTCATATTTTTATACAATTAAATAAGAGTTTCTCCCTCAAACTTCTTTCTAATTCACGAATATTTGGCGAAAAGTGCCATCATTTACTCAAAATTTTAAAATGTCGATACTTAATATTCAAGCTAATCTGCATTTTCAAAACCCCTACAACCGCGCTCGAAGGTGGCGAATTAATTTCACATTGCCAGTGGCTGAAATCATTGTTGGATGACATCTTCACGTCAATCTACATATTAAATAGACGATCTATGAGGAAAACACCATGTTGCTCATCAACCCTAGCTAAACCAGTAACACTGGGATCATTATACGACGGAAAAGATAAAAATGTCGTACTTTTACTGTCGCCTACGAGGAAAGAGTGGGGATTACGCTAGAGACTTGAAAGAAAAAAAAAAAAAATATACTGGAGGACTGATAATAAATATCAGCAGGGTGAATATTGAGCAACAAGGACTCTAATGTTTTAGGGCACTTACCTTCGGTGAAATAAAGTGAAATCAAATTTTTAAAAACACTTTTGGTTTGAACTTGCTTCGCGCCCCGTCTTCCGTCCAAACACCTTTCCTCGCGAAACTGAAAATACTGGAAAAAGTTGCGATAGTAATTCGTGTTTTTGGCAGACTTAATAACACCACTCTACTTATCACCGGAAAAAAAATTTACGTTGCCATTATATCCGGAACATAAAGTTTCAAACATGTAATCAGCTAGTCTCACCCCCATCAATAGGCTCGACTAGGCGCTTGGAAATATTGCCTGCGTTACGGAATTTATGAACATGATAAAACCGTTTTCGGTGAAATTATCAGCAGCAGTCTGGCGATAAATTACAAAGCCGGCTTGTACGAAGTATGAAGCTTTTAATGAAGCCACTTAGTTCCTTGCATACTCAACGGAGAGCGTGCGTATATACGTAATACATTACAGAACAAATGCAGCCAGATTGATACTTATCGGTATCTAAGTGAGATATACTTCTCTAAGCATAGGAGAGAAGCCTTTAGTATCAACAAGAACAATAACTAAGGTTTAAAGAAATACATACAAAAAACAAGGTTACTGAAAAATTAAGAAATGAAACTAGCCATGTACAATTAAGAATACTTCCCCCGCTCCTTGGTGCAGTCACCAACAGTGATTCTGATCCCATACAGTCGTGAGAAAAATTATAATTTCAATCGGCCGGTTGCATACTTCATCTCTCTACATGAGTTCTCCAGCCGGAGTACGACGGGACAAATAATAGATTTTTAACACCATCGTTAAAGAGACTTACTTCCAATTAATGCTAGAGATTTAATCTGTGATTTAGCCTTCCCTCCGTGAGTGATTCCAAACCTAGTTCCTCGAATAATCTTGACACGTCACTCAAGTTTATCATAACAACCTTTTACAAATCCAGCACCTCTACGCTGCATGTGATCTGATTTGGCAATCAATTCAACTTTGTGAGAATCCCGTGTACCAGCGATAAATTCTAAATGAGATTTCACTAAGGAAAGATAATATTTCTCTTTAACGTTCTCGTCACATTTTGCCAAGACTTCCAAAAATTCTAACTTTTTGGTGGCCTGTTCACATATTACCCGTACATGTTTCACTCAAGAGAGTTAGTCTATGTCTACACTTTCTGTTTCGGTATTTTGGTGCAATATGTTAATCCAAAATTGAATCACTTATTTTATTTAAATTTACATCTAAATTCAAGGTGCCGCACCAACACTCCATTGCATCATCAGTTAAAGTTACTTTAACTTTAAGACTTCGGACATCTCTGTAAACCACTGCATTGAAGGGAAATAAAAATACTATACCATTATCAACCACGGAGTTAATGTCTTTAACGTAGAGAAGGAATAAAAGAAGCCCGATGACACTTCCCTGGGGAACGTCTGAAGACTGAATCAGAGTTTACACCATCTATGACTACGCTTTGTACGCGACTACTCAAAAAGTTTTCAATCCAGCTTAGGATATTTTTCTCTGTGCCATAGGTTTCTACAAGCCCACACACACGGCCACACCCACGGCCTCTGCTACTTCGCGCACTTTCGTCCGTCGATCAGCGAGAATCATGGCGTGGACTTTTTGAGTGATTTCCTCGGTAACCACGTCTGCCAGGCGTCCTGGTCACTCCTCATCAAAAACAGATGTTCGCCCATGTTTAAATTCGTTGAACCAATATCTAACTGTGGTCATAGATGGCGAAGTGTCCCCATAAACAGCATCCAACTTTGCTTTTATCTCCTCGCATGTCTTCCCATCCAAAAACAAAAAGCGAATTACCGAACGATACTGTTTTTTTTCCATATTAGCGTAAATCACGAAAACGGTCTTACTGGAATGGCTGCCAAATCCAAACTAGCCTTTATATCAGTCTGAAATTAGTTTCACCGTCGTTTGATAGATGGCAGCACACGACGATAACATAAACTTCCCTCAGGAACGCCCTTTGTCGTCAAACACGGGTGCTTATTGAACCGCCCTCGTAACTTTATGAGAAGCTAGCTATGAAACACTTGGTCAAAAGCTTTTTTAAAGTACGGAAAAACCTCGCCCATCGGAATGTTATTTTCTCCCGAGCACAAAATATCATGGGAAAGAAGCGCATGTTGTCTGTCGCAGGATCAACCCTATCGGAAACCGTGCTGTTTTTTTATCCTGTACTCTTCACTATCGTGATGCTTTACTACCAAACTAACAATTAATTCGTATGTTTCATAGACCTGCAAGAAATGGATGTAGGGAAAATAGGCCTGTTATTACTCGAGTCCTCTCTCTCTCTCTCTCTCTGCCAATAGCAATAAATTTTTCATTCGCTATTTTCCTGGGAATTAGAAACCCTTTTGACCTAATAGGAATTTTTTAAACATGATCTCTAGATACGGCACAAGCCGACGCTAATTGCTTGAATATACGACCTGGCATTGGATCGGGTCCGGAGGCTTTGTTAGGGTTAATTTTTTCCTGCAAAATTTCTATTCCATGCGTGAAATTTCAATTTCAGGCATCGGTTGGCGGAAATGATTCGATCAGCTATCGGAGATATTTCATAGGGAATTTAGTGACAACACTTGGTAAGAAGGAATTCAATAGGTCGGTCTTGCATGAATTGCTGGTTTATACTCACGTTTTAATCGATTTTCAGTGAGTTAACTGTTGACTAATTTTCCTTGAGCTTTCCTAATAAAGGCCTACAATGATTTTGGATTCTCGTTCAGCTAAATGTTCGTTTTGCATTCGCATAACGCTTTTTTAAATTCTTTCTTGGCATTTAGCCACGACATAAGCGTGAATGACTTCATTCCGTTTGTTGCTAGAGACATCATTCCGTGAATTTTTCATCCTGGAATTTCATAACTTTCAATATCTTAGCAATTTTCTTATCTCCACGTTGGGCCATCTAGCTTCCGTCTTGTTTTTTATACAGACATGAAATGTTGCTTGTTAAACAAGCAACATTTCCTTCGAAGTTTCTTTTCTCTGATCCCACACGGAAAATTTAGCATTTATTAATACGTTGGCATTCTTTTAAGATTTTTATAGACATATTTAAGACCTTTTCGAGCACGTTCGCTTCAAACATTTCAAGAATATTAATGCACCTCGTTGGAGAAGAGACTAGCTGTGGAGTTATACGTAAAATAATTCAAAAACGAATTGAAGTTATTTTTGTCTTTACCCTCCGTCTTAAAGCCATATGTACTCAAATGAATAAATAGGGCATTGAAATATCTCCTGATTTTTATGTATCGTTCATTGTTTTGGGATGAGAAGTTTTTTATTTACTTGTCCACTACTAGTATAGAATTAATTCTATCCTTCGGTGGTCTGTAAATTTGTAAAAGTGTCTTTGGATTGAGGACTTTTAATAGACCAACAACCACTTACCAAACTTTTATCACAGTCCTGTTGGAAAACGAGTTATTTACTGTAGTAAAATCACCACCCCCTATTTTATATACTCTGCCAATTACGATACGTGAACCGAATAGTATTTTGGGAAAAGTTTACTGTCGGAGATTTCAGCGAATAACCAGTTTTCAGTTTCAATAATTACGTCTACGTCTATGATTATAATGAATTGACGATATTCAGCGGATTTATTTTTCAAACTTTATCAGTCAACAACTAATTTTAATATTGTTTCCTTGACATTATGGTTCCTTGAATTTTTACAATGAACGTTTTCTAATAATTGTCAAATCCCATATTAAATTTTCAATCCAATACACAATGATTCACGTCATTTGACCTAATGTATATATGTCTAGCGATGACTGACACTTCATTTAAAACTAAATTATGAGGCAAAGAGTACTGAAGAGACGCCCCATTTGACCTACAATTTATATATACCCTACTGCCCTATATACCATGTTTTGTTTGTGAATTACATAATTTGTGGCTTTCGCATGCGGCTTTTTCTTAATTACGGGTGGTGCCCTAACACCCCCCACCAAACGCCCTTGCGGCGACTTGCGGGGTGCTAAGTAGATGTAGATGTAGAAATCAGAGAAGGGCTGTAAAGAACGATCCAGTATTATTTTCTAGGTCATTGGGTGAACATACGGGTGTTGATTTGACTCAGCATTCCTGTCGAATCGTGGAAATGCAATTTACATATCAAGCAGTTACCTTTCGCTTGTAAAAAAGTTGATGTTCTCATGAATGACCGATGCTCAGATGCAATGGTTACGCTAAATTTAAATAAAACTATGAAGTCCATTGTAAAGGGAGCCGATTTGAGAATTATACAGCTATACCATCCGGCTGTGATAGAACATCAAACTTTAAGCATCAACAAGCTGCGTAAGCCAATTCTGATCATAAAAAAAACATTTAATTTTGAAAACATCTGAAAACCTCAAAAGCTTTTCAGTCATTTATCTTACGCAACTGCTCTCGTGAATTCATGGAATCGCCACTTAAAGAACTGGAATATGCTTCCTCGAGCCTTTGGTGAGTCAAACGGCAAGCAATTCAAGCGGAATCGCGTGCAGTTTTATAGCGCGCACACACACCTGAGGAGTACTCAATTAATTACACGAAGAATGAAATGAGCTCATCAAATGGAATGTGTACTCACCGGCCTCGGTGCGTTGCCACGCGATGGCGGAGCAGAGGAGAGCGAGGGTCTTGCCGGAACCAGTTGGACTTTCGATCAGGCTATTCTGCCCGCGCTGAAGACTTGTTATCACCTTCCGAGGAGACCAAAAACAAATACTATATGTTACCATTGGATTCAGCATTTCTTTTGCAACATAATTGTCTTCCAGGATAGAACCAAATCATCCAACAAACTTTGGATGTAAACGCAACAATTTCAGAGCGTAAAAATCATTCGCCTTGACTGGGATTCGAACCGGGATCCCTCGAGGTCCTAAGTATTTAAAGTTGGCTTTAACCCCGTGGACTGTAGCGCGTCGCGCACGACTACGAATGCCTGTGACATTGTATGTACGGTATTTCGTCACAACATCTTGTTCCTTTAAAGACCCAACATTTCTGAGTTTAAGAGGACGTCTCGATAGCTTAACTGGCTAAAGCACTCGACCGGACATTAAGGTTGATATCATGCCGAATGATTTTTACACTCTGAAATTTTTGCATTGAAATTCATATTAGCGGATGACTCCGTTTAAAAGTAACCGTTGCGGCATCTCCTGCAATTTATTGGAAATTTTGGAAGATTCAAAAGAAATGAGGACCTCAACACTGTAGCGAGGCCAGGCGAAGCAGGAGACGGAACTCTTTCACGCGGGGACCATGTATAAGTATTAGTAAAAGGAATGCGCAGGATTTACCTTCCCCATCATGGCGACCTGCGAGGAGTACGCGCGGCAGGGGAATCGAACTTTGACGCCGCCGATGGTGTAGTCGCAGGATGACGGGAGGGATGCTTTGCTGTCGTCGGTCGTGTCACTGGGTCCGTCACTGGAGCCAACTCCTGGGGTATTTGATTCAGCCATCACGAGGACACTGAGCGGAATGCCTTCCAAAATAGATCTCACTCGCGAGTGTAGATTTCAACCGGCAGGTGGAAAATGATTTGCTCTCCAAGGTGGGACCTGTAAACGGAAAAAAGTTCTCTTATTAGATGAGCTCAGATGACGTGAAGATGGAACTCACCGATTCTATAATTAGCTCATGTCAACGTGGCAAGTAAAATAAGATGTTTCCGGCTCCGATTTCGACACCATCCCTCATCCATTCAACGTCCCTTTCTTTTGCCGTGTGTAAACACAGTCCAATACCAACTGGCTGCTTGATGGGTATACATGAACATACAGTTACCATCCCTGATGTATTTAAAATTGAGATAGCATATTTTTTGTGATGAAAGTACGAGGGTCATCCGGAGAGTAGTACCCGTTCGTGCCGCATGAAGTGCTGACGACGCGAGTAGCCGCTGGACGAGGTCAGATAGCTTCAGTGGCTTGTCTGCCTTCTCTGAGCCAAGTTGCGTGACGCTAGCATTGCCTGTGTTGTTTCTGTGATTGTTTACAATGTTTAAAAAAATTGAGAACGCCGCCAGTTGTGAAGTGAGGGCAGTGATTAAATTCCTCAATGCAAGAAACGTTCGCCCATGTGATATTCATCGCCAATTAAAGGAGGTGTATGGAGACAATGTAATGGACGAGTCGTCTGTTCGGCGGTGGTGTCGCAACTTCAACATGGGGAGGGGGAACACACACGACGATGAGCGTTCGGGGAGACCGTCTGTCATTACAGACCAACTGGTGAGCTCAGTTGACGAATTCGTGAGGAACGATCGGCGCGTCACAATTGATGACATCTGTGAGCATTTTCCCAATGTTTCTCGAACAATTGTTCATGAAATTGTTAAACACCATCTGCATTATGCAAAAATTTGTGCAAGATGGGTCCCTCGCGTATCTCAATGAGCTGGCGGCGAAGGACTATGCAGCAGGAATACAGAAACTTGTCACACGTTATGACAAATGCCTTAATTTGCTTGGAGATTATGTTGAGAAGTAGTTTAAAGTATCCTCTTTCAAATAAAATTTTTTATGTTTGTTAATATTTACTTTTGTGTCTTTATTTCACGAACGGGTACTACTTTCCGGATGAACCTCGTACATATGTATTATTAACGGAGTTGTTCGACATAACCCATTGGTACACCACTGCGGGTTATCAATCCAAGGATTGATTTGCAGCACCAATTCAGAGTACTCTGCCAATCTCTTCATTCTTTCATGGCGCTTGGACCCTATATTTTCCTTTAGCTGCTTTTCATAGTTCACCATTATCCTCTCCCTGTAATTATTAGCGCCTGTTTCGTTCAATTAAGGCTCACTCTGTTAACATGGTGCCTCAGGATATGCCCGATATATTTTCGTCTTCTCCTTATAAGTGCCCTCCATAGGTTTCTTTCTGCACCCAATTTTCGAAGTACATAATTCTTCATTGAAATGAAAGGAAATAATTTACTTTGTAATTCCACACACTTTATTTAAAAAACACGACCCAGGTTTCGACGTTGAACGTCATCATCAGGTGGTCCTCACAGAAGCAAACTTGCTATATACACCTTATGATCAAAGGAGGGGGGTTGATCAGAGAGGGGGGTTGGTCAAAGAGGGAGGTTGGATGGGTAAAAAGGTTACAATGTAGCTGGGAAGAAAAGAGAATTGCATCTTTTGACTTAGAAGAGTGGTAGGTCCAGGAGTGGGGAGTAAGAGGGATACAAAATTTCGTTGGCAAGTTCATCTTTTTTAAATAAAGTGTGTGGATTACAAAGTAAATTATTTCATTTCATTTCAATATGTTATGCAAATTCCATAAAGTTACATCTGAGACAACAAAAACATAATTCTATATTTGTTACTCGGTCTATTCACTTGATTTCCATCATTATTCGAAAGCACAGTATTTCCATTGCCTCTAATCTTATCTCTACTGGCCCTACTGTGCATATATAGCATTCATAAAAGTAGATATGATGCATATGTTTTAATCAATTCCATGGGAATACATCGCGCGTGCTGCTACACGCGTGGAGAAAGCCGCGCGTGATGCCATTGCAGTAATGTGATCACCAATACAGAGGAATATAGAAAACAATTAGGACGTATTTGCCTGTTTTGTAGACTTCAAAAAGGCATTTGATATCGTGAATTGAGGAAAAGCTAATGAATACATAGCAGAAAATAGAAATATATTGGAGGGATAGGAGGCTAAACCGCAACCTGTACATGTTTCAGACTTCTCAGGTGCGAGTGGGGGATGGAGAGCCGGGATGGGCAATGTTAGGAAGAGAAGTAAGGCAGGGTTTTCCATTATGACCGGTGCTGTTCAGCGTATATGCGGAGGAAATGATCTAAGAAGCATTGAAAGAACTGGAGATAGGAATGAAATTCGGCGGGGAATTCATAAAATCAGTCAGATGAGACTAAATACGTTTTTCTCCTACCATAAAAATTATTAGAACCCCTAACACGACGAAAGGATGAATTCAAATGGACTAAGAGATGAGATTTGAGGAAGGTCGAGGAGATAATTGACAAGAAGATAGCACTTAAAATATAAAAGAGCGCTTTGAAACAATGCGGAAATGAGAAATAAACACAATGAGTTAACATGAATCCATCCGTATAACTTTTGAAGTAAAAATAGAAGAGAAGCCTGCAAGAGCAAGTCTAAAAGAAGAGATAGATATGACGTGGGAACTCGGATGCATACTCCGCTATAAGAGACTGCAATGACATATAGCTGATTGAAAAACTAAAAATACACGCCTGAGGGCTAATGATGATAACAGTTTCACTAACAGCAACCTTATCCCAGCCATTCAGGCCTTGATAAATATCCGAGTCGTATTACATATCGGCAAATCATCTTGAGTTATGCGCCTGACTTACTTCTCTATCTTCCGATGAAGACGGAGTAGAATTCCGTCGAAATTATCAAGAAATAACGTGTGAGTGTTCCTTTTTTTGTGTTTCTATATTGTTTGTTACTGTGTAATATATATATATATATATATATATATATATATATATATATATATATATATATATATATATATATATATATTCTATATATATATATATTATATATATATAATATATATATTATATATATATTATATATATATATATTATATATATATTATATATATATATATATATATTCCCTCCCCGGACTACAACCTTGACGTGGTGGAAGGGCTTGTGCGTTCCGATGACCCCTAGAGCTGTGCTGGCGGGAGTAATAATTATTGCTCCTGGTAGGGTCACCCATGCCAGATAGGTCGAAGGTTAGGAGCCAGACGAAAGGTAGTCCACGCAGCGTCTGTTCCTCAGTGAGGCGGCTGCAATGGCGTCTGACCCCAGTGGGGCGGCCAGTAAGTGATGGTGTCACGTTAAAAACACTATTGAGGAAGGCAACGGGAAACCACCTCAATTATCATTCCCAAGAAAAATATGATGGACAATAGAGATATTTTGAGTCCTGGCAACCACGGGGCTCGGCCCAATCGGCCGTGTGTCGTGCCCGGCAGCGGGGGAGGCAAGGCTTCCGCGGTCGTCATCCCACGAAACCCTTGCAAGGGAAAACCAGCAGCAGCAGGACAGAAAACGCAGGAGAGGAAGACAAAATTAGTTAGAATAGGAACGTGGAATGTTAGGACAATGATGAGGACAGGGAAATTGGAGAATGTTAAGCGAGAGATGGAAAGGGGAAATATAGATATTTTAGGTCTATGCGAGGTGAGATGGAAAGATAGCGGGGATTACTGGAGTGATAAGTATAGAATAATATACAGCGGTGGGGACGAGAGCCAACGAGGGGTTACCATAGTATTAAATGAAGAGGTAGGAAGAAGCGTAGTCAACATAGAGCAGGTAACGGATAGAATACTACTAGTGGAGATAAAAGCAGAGCCGACGAACTTAGTTATTATTCAGGTATACATGCCACCGAGCAACCATAAGGAAGAAGAGGTCGATAAGATATACGATCAGTTAGAGGACATGATCGCGTGTGTTCCTGCAGGGAAACATTTGATAGTGATGGGGGATTGGAATGCGACGGTAGGCGAAGGAAGAGATGGTGATGAGGTGGGCGACTACGGTTTAGGCACGAGGAATGACCGCGGGGAGAAAGCAGTTGAGTTCTGCAGGAGACAGGGGTTAGTCATCACCAACACTTGGTTTAGACACCACAAAAGACGCAGGTATACATGGAAAATGCCAGGTGACTCAGGAAGATATCAGCTAGATTATATCCTGGTTAGACACAGGTTTAGGAACAGTGTGATAAATTCTCACAGCTTCCCGGGAGCGGATGCGGACTCAGACCACAATTTAGTTGTTATGAAATGTAGCGTACGTTTCAAAAAGATAAGGCAGGGGCGGCGAATTAGAAAATGGAATGTAGAAGCATTAAATGGGTTGAAAAGGAAGGAATACAAACAGGCGGTAGAGAAAATCATGGAGGATGGTAAAGGGCTTATAACTATCGAAAAAAAATGGGAAATGATCAAAAAAGGGTTGTCTAAAGCCGCAAAAGACACTATTGGAACCGTTAACGCTAAAAGGACTAGGAAACCATGGATCACGGATGAGATGATTACAAAGATGGATGAGCGGCGAAAATGGAAGAATATAAATACAGAATTAGGCAAAATGAAGTACAAAGAATTGAACAATAAATTGAGGCGGGCAACAAATAAGGCAAAAGACGCATGGTGGAAGACGCAGTGCGAGGATATGGAAAGTCTCCAGAGGAAGGGTGAAATCGGTGCGCTGTACAGCAAAGTTAAATCGTTATCGGGAAGTAAGAAAGGAAGAGCTATGCTAACAGTTAGAGATAAGGCGGGTAAGGTAATAGTTGACGCAGGAAAAATCCAAGAGAGATGGAAGGAGTATATAGAAGAACTGTATAGTAAAGAACTCAGACCAACAAAGTTAGACATTGAAAAAGAAAATGACGTAGAGGAAGATAGCTTAGGTCCAGGCATACTAGACAATGAGATAGAAAGGGCATTAAGGGAGATGAAACTAAATAAGGCCGTGGGGGTAGATAACATTCCCGTGGAACTTTTAAAATGCTTAGGAAAATGTGGGAGGAAGAGGCTATATGGGCTGATCCGTAGCATTTATGAGGAGGGAATCTGGGCGGAAGACTTTGTGAGAGCAGTTTTAGTTCCGATTCCGAAAAAGGTAAAGGCCACGTCATGTGAGGACTATAGGACAATTAGTTTGATATCCCACGCAGCTAAAGTTGTTCTCAGGATCATAAACAAAAGGATAGAGAGTAGGGCAAATGATTACTTAGGGGATGATCAGTTTGGGTTTAGGAAGGGGAGAGGTACGCGTGATGCCATTGCAGTAATGAGATTATTAATCGAGAGGAATATAGAGCACAACCAGCATGTATTTGCCTGTTTCGTAGATTTCGAAAAAGCGTTTGATAGAGTGAATTGGGAAAAACTAATGAGTATATTGCAGAAAATAGGAATAGATTGGAGGGAAAGGAGGCTAATCCGCAACCTGTACATGTCTCAGACTGCTCAGGTGCGGGTGGGAAACGGGGAGTCAGGATGGGCAGTGTTAGGAAGGGGTGTAAGGCAGGGTTGCCCATTATCACCGTTGCTGTTCAACCTGTATGCAGAGGAAATGATCAAAGAGGCATGGGAAGAACTAGAGGTAGGAATGAAAGTGGGCGGGGAATTCGTAAAATCAGTTAGGTTTGCTGATGACCAAGCTTTAGTTTGTCAGTCAGCCAAGGGGCTGCAAGCATTGCTGAGTGAATTGGAAATTCAGTGCGACAGGTATGGGATGAGAATCAACATTAATAAAACAAAGGTTATGCGATTTTCTAGAAAGAAAAAGGGCAAGCTTAACATTAAAATAGGAGGGCAAAAACTAGAGCAGGTAGAACAGTTTACGTATCTCGGTAGTGTTTTGGACCAACACGGTCAAAGTAGTAGGGACGTAAGGAGAAGAATTGCGCTAGGCAAAGAGGCTTTCACGAGGAGGAGGGAGTTGATGACGGGGACTTTGAGTAAGGATGTTAAGAAAAGACTCGTAAAAACTTTGATATGGAGCGTAGCTATGTACGGCGCGGAAACGTGGTCATTGAAGCAGGAGGATAGACGTAGACTGGAGGCTTTTGAAATGTGGGTGTGGAGAAGAATGGAGAAGGTGAAATGGACAGAGAAGAAAACAAATGAGGAAGTACTTGGTATGGTGGGCGAAGAGAGGGGTTTGTTGGGAGCAATCCTATGGAGGCAGGAAAAGTGGATGAAGGGGGTGTTGACCGGCAGTGGGATGTTGAAGACTGTGATAGAGGGTAGAATGTTGGGCAAAAGAGGAAAGGGAAGGAACAGGATAGGGATGTTGGACGGGATGAAGGGCGGAAGAAAATACTCAGAGATGAAGAGGGACCTGGTGTAGAGTAGAATTTAGGGTTGTGTTTTGTTAGTAGTCACAAAATATTTGTTTGGTAGTTGTGTCCATCGAAAAACCTACCTTAACCGGTAGATTACCTTAAAAAAAAAAAAATATATATATATATATATATATATATATATATATATATATATATATATATATATATATATATATATATATATATACACGTTCCTTCTCCATATATTGATATTGATCTATAGCGATATAAGATCGATCCATCGATCCGAGGGTGTATTTCATTCACTTCAGGGCAATTAGTCTACATTTATCGATGGTACCCTGCAAGCCACCGCTAGAATGGGCGGTAGGGGTGATTCAACGCAAGCCATGAAGCATCATAAATTAAGTTTCTTTTTAGTTATAATATATATTTATACAAACACACACACATGTACATATAAATAATTCACATAATGTGTATCATGATAACAACAGGAACATGCACCACGGTTAACAAGAGATATACATTTCTTTACGCATTAGAGAAAAGCTGGTAGTAAAAGGAAGGACAACTAAGCCATGTCCACCAAAAGAAAAAAAGTTTGATGCCGAACAATATAGAACTTAATTTGAATCAGAAGAAACTATAAGTCTCATTTCTTAACGGAACCGGCGGAGGAGATCGCTTCAAGCTTAAGAAACGAATAAATCACCTATCGATTTCAAAATCTGGCCACACGTTCCCAAAAAAAGGTATTACGCAAAAAATCTATCGGCATATCCAATAAAGAACTTAACTAGAGTAAAGCTTAATGAAGTCAAAATAAAGATGCAAGGAAGCGTAACTTGAGTGTTCTTCCCATTAAGCATTTATTCCTTCCTTTCCAAGCGCCTTAGTTTTGCATCCGTTGTCGTGTAATACAAAATGAGCGAATTCGCTTGAGTAACCAGTTTTTTTTCACGTTTATTATTGCAAAGTAGAGAGATAGGAGAGCGTAATCAATAGCGGCAATTACATTTATCATCTCGATGAATCGACGGTCAATCTTACTGAAAGCGGACAATCGCAGTGTCAACGACGTCGAATAAGGCAATATTTCAGGGTATGGGATTCAAACATGCACTCTTTCGATTAACTTGGCGAATGTATCTCCCGTCAGGTTTTGGCATATTAAAACTTGATTAATGCTCAAAAAGGAGAAAATTTATGGGAACCAATGGAGGAAAAAACCAAAGCTATTTCCGACCACATAATTCAGCGTGTTTTCAATTCTTCTTTGAGACATGCTCAAGCCAAGTCCGAGGTTTTGGAACATCAATGGAACAGCAATGACAAGGTTCATTTTTTACGAACCGGGGATTCGTGGATAGGGACCCTTTTCTGCCCTCCATAAGGATGGTTGAGTTGGTATCTAGCGCAATTTTTTCTGCCTTAAATTTTAAATCGTGAGCCTGTCGACGTCCGATCACGGCGCTTTCACTCTTGAAGGGATAAAAATGCCTCCCTTATTTTTAGTACCGACTCGCCCTTTACTAGGTAACTTCTGGAGCGTGGACGTGAAATTCATCCCGCTCATTCTTCACCTACCCCCCCCCCCCCCCCCGCGTACGGTACGGCCTCTCATGAGCTATGGGATGGGAAGTTTCCGCCAACGCTGAAGTTTTGGAGCAGAGGGAGGATTGAGAAACAATTTTAAGTTTTTATTTCCCAGGGAGATTATCATTACAGGCTATCGACTTCGAACGAAGTTTGGCTCTTGAATATACCTAACACCTTTGCGAGTAGTGCATCGCGCACCCTTTCACATGTGCAACAACACAATACCCAGTAACGGCGAGTGGCGGGAAGTGTTAGGGCACCAACCATCCCTGCATATATTTGAGCTTATACATAAATATATTCGTATTTACATACATGTTTTCTCATACATCCGAGCACACGTAAGAATGAATGCTTATCTAAATCATTCAATAATCAGTGCGTTTGAGAAAAATCATTAGTTTTCGTTTTATATGAAAAATATTTGAGTGCTTGCGTTCGACTTTGCCTTCAATGTCTTTCGTGTTAGGGAAGGAGGGGCACCTACTTGGACCTTTGATTGACGGTGTGTATCTACCTTATTTTATTCCAAAGTAAACCACCATCTCCCAATATGATTCGGGGCTATAATGAAGCCCTAGGTGTCACACACTATGTTACCTCCTCTAGTTTCCCCATCATGATCTCCATTTCCAGTTCTTCAAACTCATTAACAGCCTTCAGGCAGTTCAAAAAAGCATGTTCCCTCTTCTACTCTTCCTCGCTTACCTAATATCCTTCTATTTCGAAATTTAAAAATTCGATTATCACACGTTATCTCCTCTACTCAGTTTTTTCCCTTCCTTGATTTTCATAGAGCATTTCTTCCTCTCTTCTCATACCATATTCAACGCCTCGTTATCGGTTTCCCTTTCAGTCCAACTTATTTCATCCATTTTTCTCCACACTTACAACCCATAAGCTCTAATCAACGATCATCCTTCGGAAGTGAAAACGACAAAAATGCCTTTACACGGCTTTAACGACTTCAATTCGCCATTTGTGGCCATCGCTACCAATTTTAGACTAAGCGTTTAACCTTAAACTCATCACTTTTTTCAGCTATGGTTGTGAACCTCTTCCCTTCTTACTTAAATATTTAAAGGAAACAACGCAAGCAATGAAACTTGGTTGAGATTCTCCTTCTCCAAGAAGAGCCCAAATTTCAATTTCCCCGTAAACTTTCGACCCATTCTCGTTCAGCCAGGATTAAATCGAATTGGCATTTTACTTTAGATGACCCAAGGTTATGCAAAATGAAAAGGTTTACTGTGTGAGAAGTGTGACACACGGCATGAACGTAATGTAAATAATTGTGTACTCGACGTTTTCAGAGAAAATACAATGGTATATATTTAAACATGGCAGCCGCGAAAATTTTAAATGTTGGCGGAATTATATGTTTGACATCTTTTTTTTTAACACCAGCACTCGAATTATTTTTTTCCAGGCGAAGAAAGCGTAAATATTTTCTATTAGACACTTCAATAACCTAAGGGATAGCAATTACGTTAATGCAGAAATTACGAAGAACTGAACATGGATGTAGTTTTGGTAAAACAAGAGTCTACGTAATATGCAATCATTCAATTTGTTGGGGAGCTTCTGGAACCTTTACTAAGTACATTCTCTACGATGTGTTATCCATAGGAAAAGAAAACTTTGAACTCTTTCTCAATCTGCGCCAAAACTTCAGCATTGACGGAATGTAATTGTTTTCCGAAACAGCTTTCGGTCCCTTTGCTAATGAGAGGCCATCATCCACCCAGTAGTCAGTAGGTAAAGAATGAGCGAGATGAATTTGGCATTCACAAATGAAGCGATGATAACAGGACAGCAATGTCATTGAAAACTCCTTATAGCCAATGACTCTTTTATGTCCTAGTCCCCACCATAATTTATAATAAGCGTAGCTACATAACGAGTTAGGGTAGACTACATTTTTAATCGACTTTTTCCATAACTATAATAATTATACAGCGGTTGACTGACCATTACACACTAGGAAAATATTTTATGCTCTTTCTGGTGAAATGTATCGGTGTGAAATATAGTTTACATTCGCCTGACGTGGCTTCTAACCTTCCAATGCACTTAAAATTTATCTTTTTGTGAGAGACATCTTTATGAGACAATCATGGAGCCCAAAACTAGCCAGAGAATTATTTCTCGTCCATCATCGAAAGGTGCAATGTTTCGCAATTCATTCGTAGGAATTTTTTTAGCTCACTCATGGACTATCAACGTGTGCTCAAGCTCGTCAGCGCGTCAACATTGTCAGTTCGTGGCAAACATGGGATGAGGGCGAAAGTGAGCGCTCACAAGCCGAATCACCCCCCCGAATCGACAAATCGAACAGCGCCGGAGAGAAATCACCGGCGGGGCGACGTAACGACCCGTTTTAAATGAGGCCGCAAAAACAAACACGCAAATAAAACATGGAATCGACGGCGACCGGAGACAAATGGACCGCCGGAACAAATATAAAGACGGGATGAACGGAGGGGATTGGGAGGCCGTGGGAGGATTGAAGGGAAGAGGGGCGGAGGCTTATCGCTGTTGTCGTCGTTGTCCGAGGAGCAATTATTCAAGGGATTGAGTGGTCGGGAAACGAAATTAATGGGTCGTTCCGGGCCGTTTTTGCGGAGCGTGGGCAGATTGGAGAGGGAGAGGAGGGCGGGAGGGATTTCCAAAGGAAGGGCAAACGGAGTAGCCAGGGTTGCAAATAGGGTCGGACATATGCTGCGATACATCTACTTGCGATGCTGTTCTCCATGCGACGCCGCGTTGCGACGCATGACCGACAAACGAGAGAATACATCAGGGTGAGGTCCCACTGCGATGCTAATTTGGACTGAGTAACATTCCTATACACTACCTCGTTCCTCAATTTTTCTGCCCATTTCATCTTAAGCATCCTTCTCCAGCAACATATTTGAAAGGCTTCTATTCTTCGATGGTCAACTTTTACGATGTTCCAAGTCTCTGATCCGTAGAATTCTATGATCCACACGACGCACTGCTTCCTCGCATAAAATCTCAGAATCTATGAAGATAGTAGTTAAGTCTTCTTCATGAACGCCTTCTTTCCATGAGCTATTTCGTGCATCCCACACTAAATATAATAGCAAAAACTCATTCTTAATCTCTACATATTTTCAACCTTCCTCAATTGGAACCAAAATGCTTACTTATTTCTTCCCTCCCTCTACCTCCCTTTCCCAGCATTCTCCCCTGCATTACCGTCTTCGGTGTCCCAATGTCTCTCAGTATCTCCTGTATCCATTTGCCTTGCCTCCGAAGTTATCCCAACAACCGTTTCTGCCACTAACATTCCTAGAACGTCCCCGTTTACTTTCCTTTCCGCATATTTTATTTCCTCTATAGTTCTCCTCAAACAAATCTCAAAAGCTTCTAATTTACGCCTATCCTGTTTGCTTCCACGACTAATTTCCCGGGATATACAAAACTGGGCTCCATAATTAGATTAAAAATCGGTATACTTGCGTAAATATGTCGTCAATTCACAGCGCCCATCGGTACGCAAACGCGACAGGCGCGCGACGTGAAAGTAATGGGATTATGCCATGCCGTCAATTTACGTCGTGGCGTCGATGCATCAACACCTTTGTGACGTTAGATCCAAATCACAGCGTAATGTTTTCATTATGAGCGACGGGGAGACGCAACCGGAAAGCACTTCACCGTAGGATGGTCGACCCGGAAAAAAGCGAGTGGGAGTGATCCGCGGTGAGCAGTTTCCCATTAGCGAGGACCGTTTAACAACGAGGGCGAGCGGCGCAGGACGTCTCCAGCCGCGCCTTAACCTTCCTTCTTCAGGGACTGGTCGCCAAGAGAGACGTTATCCCGATCAGCTCAGCGAGAATTGGTACACCCTCCGGGGCTGATTAGGGCTATCCATCTCTCGCTCCGAATGTTTGGGAAGGGTAAGACCTCACATGTCTCAATCAGAACTTTCTGTTCGGATTCAACTCGGAATTGGAGTTTTAATCACGATAAGCTTTCTCGACTCCACTCTTCGGTAGACGTTACCTGAAGAAATTTGTTCGTGCGAACTATCGTGCTACAATCTGCAAAGGGCTAAGATAAATTATGATTGAGGTGATTTTGCGTATCCGAGCATTGTGGAGGCCATAGCCACTTTGCACGAAACAACATAATTTAGGAAAACCAGAGTGGGAAAAAATTTCGCAACAAACACGATATTCGGTTTTAGAGGTTCCAAGCCGGCAAGCTTAGTAGGCAGCAATATTTGCAGTGGATCTAAATACCATTCTCTCCAAAAGTCTTTATGCAGTCACCGATTAGGAATTGAGGAAGAGTGAAATCGTTCGTTTAGTAGGCAATCACTGGCTTGCAGAGACTTCATTTTTCTGAGATCCCGGAGTCCTTGCCATCTATGAAATGCCAACAGAACGAAAGTTTTCACGGTCATGTTCCCGATTCTCGGCGGTATGGTGATTGCGCATAGGCTCCTATAAATTACTGTAAATACGCTATCTACAACTAGCAAAATAGCCATATTCAAAAGAAATAAAATATGCCGTTAGTCCATTTCCGTGTACGGGATTGCCGTCACCATTCTATAACCATTTGTTTAAAAGTTGAATCATTAATTCAAAAGCCCGGTAAAAAGAAAATTTAAATAAAATAATTTCGCATATTAACATTGTCTCTTCAGCATGACTAGGCAGTTGCCTTTCGAGCATCATCGATTTCGGGTCACGCAGACGCATTTTATTTCACTAATGATCGAAAGGGCGATAATTTATCACGCACATGTTGCGTCATTCATTAAAGCCATTCTTCACAATAACCGTAATCATTTTGCAATATTTACACGAATACCGAAGACTCAACTTCGGGTGTGCAAGATGTGTTCACCGATGATGCAACTCCGTCACATGATACCTCAAAATTGGCACGAATATATGAACGGCATAAAGCAGAGTAGGGAACGGAATGGTGCGGAGGCTAGCGTACTGGCTTCCCACGCCAAGGGCCGGTTCCAATCCTAGAGACGTCGGATATTTTTCAGTGGTATCCCCCGATCCCTGCTTGAGGTGCTTTGTGGATAGCACTTAGTGTGAGTACGCGGTCCGTCGGATGGGACGTTAAGCTGCGGACCCCTTGGTGCCTTTCGTTAAGAGTAAGCTAGTGCCGATGCCGGGTTTCTCTCCACCCTTCATCCTTTCCCGACTATCCCAAATAGCGCAAATGATCTCAGCTATCGATCGCCTCCCTTAAAAGCCACTACTTGGCACTTCGAAACATGTAAAGGCGAAATTGAGCTGCTTATGGCCTTTTCAAGAATTACTATTTGAAATAATTTTCCTCAAGCCGTAAAGGGATTTAATAAAATCATCCTAAAACCATCCATAAACCCTTCAAGACTTCAGGGAAAATTATTGCACATAGTCACTACGATACATGGGAAATAAAAGGGGTCAAGCGACGGACATCAAAATTGCACGGGGAATTGCCGGAACATCGTTCCGTCACGAAGTCTTTCGGGAGCTATCATTTGGGACAAGTTGGGTCGCTCTAATCGCTTCATTGGGACGGGGAAACTCGCTCGAACAACGCCCAAACGGAGGGGCAAACCTCCCGCGAGACCTTCTTCACAACCCATCGCCACTGGAAGCGGCTGTGCGAGGGGATGGGATGGGGGGGTGGCGATGGAACGAGAGCGAGACTCACGTGGGACGACGGGCGGGAGTCGCAGGTGTTTACCCCGAGTGGCCGGCTCCCTCTTCCCGAAACGATACGGAGGAGGAAGAGGGGGAGGGCGGGCGAATTGGGCGAAGCGCTTGCTTATCGGCGTCCGACACCTGGGCCCACGGCCACAACTTACACAGCACACTTACACAGCACACTTGGGGAAGGCCAGCGGGCGGTCGTTGAGAAAGAGAGAAGGGTGGGCAGGGAACGTAGGCGGGAGGAGCTAGTCGATCGGCTGAAGGGAGTGGGAGACGGGGGTGGTGGCTGGGAGGGTGGGAACTTGGAAACGTAGATGGCGAAGGGAACGTTGCAAATGAAACACTCGGAACGGGAATGGCATGAAACGATGAGACCGTTTCGACGAAAATCAGTTAAGTACCCGTGAAATTGAAATTCGTCCCGAGAAAAGTTTGATTAACATCGACGCTGAGAACATTATGCACCTGCATTCAATTAAGGATTGCAGTCGAGGGCAGATTTCAACCAAGATAACCTTACCGAGGATCGTTAATTTACTTTCTTCCGGTCACAGCGGAGCTGTCACCTATTTTAACGATAGTGATCGATAACACCAACGATCATTTAGTTCTTTCAATAACTTGTTTAAGTACATATGAAGGAAGAATTTCCAATTTTTGAACGCTTTTTAGTCTTTGAATGCTCTATTAATCGTTTTCAAATTTAATAAATTATGTAGCAATTGTAGATATCGCACGTCTGCAACAATTACGGTGCCGTTGACAGCAAATATTAAATGCTAACATTTTCAGGGCATTTCTATAAAGACACTAGAGGCACCGAAATTTACAAAACAATTTGTGGAGAACTTCAAATAATGCGTTTATCCTTACAGGAAAATGTGAAATGACGTTTCCATTTACTCTGCGGATAATATTTGCATTCGACGAAAAGACTGACGGTCGACCACATCGAAACCGAAGAGTATCCAGATATTATCCTGTACCGTGGAAGAAACAGTTTGCCTGGTAGACTCGCAGCTGGGCATCCGTCGACGGGGTTGTCATGTGAAAATCAGGAGTCTTCACCTCAATCAATAGACTATCCATGTAAAAAGACCATGGAATCCGTAAAATTTGGCCTACATTCTGTACATGGATATTGCAATGTATAAAATTATGATTAATTAATAAGGATTCGAACTCTTTTTCTGTAGCATTCATTAAATAATTTTTGTCCATAGTAAAACAAGAAGCAAATTCTGGCCAGTCGGGAAACTGCTAGGTGTAAAACCACCCCCAACACTCATTCCCAAAGGATTCCCAATCGACACGGAAGATGTATCTGCAAATCATATCTCAATACATTATTCTATTAATCCCGTCAGTTTTTTAATTTAAATTCTTTTTATTTGGCTGTCAACCGCTTAGGATAGATTTTGGATGAACACACTGCCGATACGTATATTTCTCAGTCTCTTCTAACAAGACAAAACCTGACACCCCACACTACAATAAACCCTTTTTTAATTCCTCATACCTTCTATCTCCCTTCATTCAGTCCAATACAGGACTGAATGAAGGGAGATAGAACTAGGACTGTATGCCTAGCCTTTTCCTCCCTCTAACAAGCTCGCCCAACGTTCTCCTCCATCACAGATTTGAACTTCCCATCCAAAATCAAAATACACTTTATTCATTATTTATTTCATATATATATATATATATATATATATATATATATATATATATATACAAATATACATATATATATATATATATATTATTTATTCATTATCTGCCTCCGATGTATTACTCCCAACAATTCTCTCTCCTCCCCCAACATGCCCGAAACTTCTTCGGTTCCTTTCTTTTCCCTCCATTTTACCTCGTCCATCCTTCTCCATACCCAGTCTCCAATCTACGCCTATCAAATTGCATCAAAAACCAAGTTTGTGTCGCACAAATTCAATCTCTGCATCAATGTTTCACTAATATTTTCCTACCGTCCTTAATCAACGACCCTGTCATCATTTCTACCCTTGTGAAAGCTTGTTCGTCTAAAGCAATCTTACTTCTGATTTATTATTATTATTATTATAAATACACATGTGCTAATAGACACTGTCAGGTGGCACACAAGTCCCAAACAATTGCAAAATATAATACATAAAACCAGACAAACACAGATCTCTTTAACAAAACAAGTGAATCCCCATCCCATTTACAACCATTAACCAGCAAGAAAAAAAAAGATACATAAAAAAAAATTAAGCTATAACATATAATACCATACACCACACATAAATCAAATTTTTACATATATACCTTACATCTATTCTTAAAAGTATACACTCTGTTAGGAAAGGGCTCGAATATTTTTGCAGGTAAGGTGTTCCACTCAACAATTGTTCTATTTAGAAATGAAAATTTTTTTTTATTTGTCCTCTGTGCCCGGCATTTTATCTTAAATTTGTGATCATTTCTGCCTATAAAATTTGGGTTCCCCGCCTCTTTCCTAAGATCTGCCCAAGCTTTCTCCCCCTTCAAAATTCGGAACATTCCACAAAGTCTGCTTACTTTTCTTCTAGATTCTAGAGGTTCCCAGCCCAGCGTTTCTAGCATGTCAGACACACTCTCCATCCTCCTATGCTTCCCCAGTACATATCGGGCAGCCTTTCTTTGCACCTTTTCCAGTTTTTTAATATGACCTTCTTCATGAGGGTCCCATACAAGAGAAGCGTACTCTAAAATTGGTCTTACTAGGGTCTGATAAGCCTTCTCCTTGGTTGCTCTAACGCTCCCTTTTAGGTTTCTCATTACCCAATGAAGAGTTTTGAAAGCTTTCTTTGAAAGCTTTGAAAGCAGCTGATGTACCAGCTACTTTCACCATTTTGATCCAAAACACTTCCAAGACAGATAAACTGTTCCATCTGCTCTAGTTATTGTCTTCTCAACTTCAACGCTTAACGCAGCCTTCCACTTTCTCGAAAACCTCGCAACCTTCGTTATGTTTACATTGATTCTCATCCCATACCTATCGCGCTGATTTTCTAACTGGCTCAGCAACCACAACCCCACAGCAATGAGGGTAACCTTTTGACTGACTAGCTAACCAAAGCTTGATTATCTGTAAATCTAACTGATTTAATGAATTCGCACCGATTTGAATTTCCATGACCAGCCCCTTCCATTCTCTTTTATCATTTTCTCCATGCATCGGTAGAAAAGGTTGGGTAATAATAGACAGTCCTGTCTTAGACTCTGATAAACTCTCCTACCGCCACTAACACCTTAGAAATCTGAGGCATTTACAGGTTGCGGATAAAGCGCTTAAGCCTTTCAATCTACTCTTATTTTCTAAAATAAATTCTTAATTTGATACACTTTACTCTAGCGAATGCCTTCTCAAAATCCAGGAAACAAATCAATATGACCGGCATGTACTTGCTGTTCCATGGTTGGTGAATACTTCCTCATTACTGCAATTAAAATCGCAAGAACCACTCCCTTTTCCGAAACCAAATTGATCATTCCCTATCAATCATTTTCCCTGATTTCCACACTTTCATAGATGATCCCAAGTAGCACCTTAACTGCGCACGAAATCAAATTCTTCGCGCTACACAATCCTCACATGCGACTGTCTTTCACTTTTTTGGTATTTTTTCGTCTTTTTTTAACACAGATTTCATGAAGCTTCTATTGAGTCATTAAGAGTTGTAAGCATTCATTTACAATTGCCCACCGAAAGTTAAGAACGCTTCATGCAATGCTTTCATTTTTCAAAAAGGTTTCGAACGTAAATTCGATTCGTTAAAATATACTCGTACCATCGGAAATTTCAAATGGAAGTACGGATCGCAGACAACTCTTTCGGAGGGAAAATCAACGTTTTCAATTCCTCTTGTAATTAGGCGTAGGAGTCAGTGGAGAAGAAAGAACGCCGGAGGGAGCGGCGAAATCAATATCCCGCTCCACGGTAAGTTATAATTTTTTTATTCCTTTGAACGGGTAAAAAATTTAGCCTCCATTAAACTTCATGTTAAAAACTATGGCATAAATGTATATATTCACGTATTAAATGTATGCAATGAATTTAACAAACCTGTGAAATGAACCCTCTACACGGAAAATACCCCATTTCCAAAAGAATATTACTGCAATGGACCTATTGACTTCTCCTAATCCCCTATTGGTGAGTTCCATCGATAATCACAAAGATTCTACCATTTTGAGAATGGCACGGATTAGACAGATATGAGCGCTAAGATTTAACGTCTCCATTTCAGGTGCGTGTCGAGAGTGGAGCGTTTATACCTTTTTCCGAAAGATAAAGAAAGGGAAACATTTAATTAGAAATCACATTCCAGTTTTAAGCATATAAGGCCAGCTCACATACTACAACAAACGAGTAACCTTCGTCAAATCAGACAGAGAACATTCTTGAGAGTCTAGAAAGAACTTAAGAAAGTCTTCAACTAAATCAAATAAATGAGCTACAACACCTTTCTCTCCCCCGTTCTTTTGAAGTTTTTTAAGATCAATTCAAGCGATCCCTGAGGCTAAGGAGACAGATGAACTCCTTCCTGATCAAGACTATTCTCCTCTACTCTCTTGTCTAGTTTCAATTCATTGAGCGGACGTTCCAGGAAAAGCATGTAGTGGCTCATAATTTTTTCAATGAAGGGTACCTGAGATTACGAAGAAATTACGGAAACGACTTCGGCCATTCTATGCCACCAGTATAGCGTACACTTCTCTACCAGGTCATTAGCCGTCCAAATTGAAACAAATAGCTAAATTCCAAACCTCGAAGAAAACGAGCAACATACATGTATTTAATAATTTGTATGACAGCTGACATTAATTTATTGATGATCACACCTGCCGGCTAACCATGATACCAGGTGCACGAGTCAAAAGAAGGTGTGGGCATTTTGTGTTAATAATCCTGCAATTATTTCCTTGACTGTGCCTATGGAGCGCAATGGGCTCTGCCGTCAAATCATCTTAGAACCTTATCACACCAATGAATTTTTTCTGCCTTACGACATATAGCACACACAATCAAAACCACGTTTAAAATTACAAAAGGTCATTCCCAAGTTGAAGAAACACATAGGACGGATCTACACGTCATAAAACGAAATTTATAAGAAATGGCTGTCCTAACTCTTGTGGAAAGCCCATACGTCGAACTTTATCACGTCGAAACTGAATAAACGGTAGCAATGAGCCGATGAGGATGTACGTATTTTACAACGCGACCTCATACTCGTAAAAATAAAAGACAAATTCGCCCGGGTTAACGTCACTGCGCCAAGAACGGGGAAACTAACTACACCCTAGAAAATAAAATCTTTCATACCCCCTCACCCTCCAAATACCCCCCAAGAGGACAACTATCGCTTCAACGGTCGTTGGGGAATCGGCCTCTGGGCAGCGCCGAGTTTCTCCCATGTTCGCTCTTCCCTCCCCGTTACTTCTCCACCCCCAACGTCCCAATAAGACCCGTGGGCGTTAATGAGCTAGGCAGTCGAGTCCCTTGATACAATGAGACGCGGGTACGCGGGGCGAAGGGTAACTATGAACGACCGAGAGAGAATGGCAAAAGGCACTTGAAGCTGTTGGCCGAGCACTGCTCCTAGCACTCATGGGAGCCTGCCTCTTCTCTCTCTCTCTAGCCGCCACTAGAGCTACCATGGCTACTCCCCCCCCCCCGCACCATTCCATCGCGATGATGCCTCGGTGCGCGATGGGACTATGCACATCATTAACGGAGCACGCCCGAGGCTTGATCCGAGAGGGAGGGAGGGGCAGTCAATTGTTCCCCAGGAAGGTCTTGCGATCCCTAGGAAAAGGACTAACGATGGAGGGGGAGAGCGCAGCGTGGAGAGAGGTGTAGCTGGGGAGGAGACACAACGAAGAGGGTTCCGAAGGTGTGGTTGGGATGGCTGCGGGTCACGTGGCCGGGGTAATTAGAACGAGGCGAGCAGGAAGGGCGCGAAAGGAGGAACCAACCCTCAGGCCAGTGAGGGGGAGGGTGGGACGGAAGAGGTCACCCTGGGAAGTTGGCACTTAGCTTGGAGCGAAGGCGTGCAACAAGGGGCGAGTCGCCCAAGATATACGGAACTACACTGGCAGCAAACCATTGGACTTTTTTCCGCACCTTCACAACATTCCCAGAGTTATTCCCATGAAAAGACATATTTGCTCATTTTTCTGGAAACCTGTTGTGGATTGCGAATCATAAGTGTGCTGGCTCAATGCGCCGTGATTTACTGAATTGCTGAACCTGGATTGTTGATTTAGTGTTTATTCATGTTTAATTACAGATGTCAATGAATAAATGAGATTGCTACGCATTAAAAAAAAGCTTGGTGGAAATATTTTTTCAACGTAGTATATACTACTAAATACATTTTCTGCATTAAAACCTACCATTTCAGTTTTAAAAAACTTCGGCAAGCCTCATGTCTATTTTTGAGAGCAAATTAGGATTTCTTTCGTTTGGAATCGAACTGAACAAGAACCGCATTAATGCACTGAACAAAGCCGACTCACGCTAACGCACTCGTGACTATATAAGTACCATCCAGCTACTTCAGCGTATAATATGAATGTTTGAGGGAACTCCAAGCAAATATGTTTTACATGGGTGTGTGTAAACGCTCTTCGGAGACGCACAAAAATACAAAAACATTGATTAAGATTTTAAAAACACAGAAACTCAAAGGACACACACACGTAATTTTGACGTTTCGACGGCACCACCGTCATCATCAGAATGCCACGCTGTAGAAACGTCAAAACTACACATGTGAGTGTCCTTTCATTTTTTGTGTTTAAAAAATATTAAACATGCATATATATTTATATAACTATGTATAAATATATAAACACACACACACATACATATTTGTATATGATATGATGAGGTATGTATGTACTCGTATATATATATATATATATATATATATATATATATATATATATATATATATATATATATGTAAACACACACACATACATATTTGTATATGATAAATAAATATCACAATAACTCAAAATAAATCTTGATTATTATTTCAAAAAGATGAAAGAAACGTTTAAAGCAAATTTCAAAACCTTCTTCGTATGCATAATCGAGGCAATGGATTGCGACGAAAAGGATTTCTTTCAAAACACATAGAGAAAATTTGCCACTGCCCGTCAAAAAATAAACTATGACCCTAAAAGTAACAATACCTTCAAGTAGCTAAGTACATGATTTTATTGGCCATTTTGGGCAAATGCCAAACCACCGGCCAAAATTACAGGGCAGTTGTTTTGAGCCAGCAGCGATGGCACAACCGAGCTCAATCTCTCAGAATTTTATTGCTCGTTCTCAAAAGAGTTTAACGGAAGAGTATACGGAAAAAGTCAAGAGGAGGGGAAAGAAGGAGAAAAAACATTCGATTTCACGTTAATTTCTCCCAACGACCTCTCGTAGGCAGTTGGAAAAAAATCGTTAACGAGTTCAACGCCAGCAATAAATGGCAGGAGCACTTGTTTCCAAGGAAAACGAAAAATTATCCCCCACAACCCTTATCCTCTTCCCGCCCCCTTAGGAAGTGACGCATTTTCTTGTCAACACCCCCTTCCCAACAAGACGGATCCGCCTCACTCTGCGGAGGTTTCCGAACGCATTCCCCATCAACGGGAAGAGTAGGCTCCCACTGTGTCGGGGGAATAAGACGGGGGCGCTCGTGAATGGTCGAGGGCAGGGAGAGAGAGCTTTATGTCAAGCGCGCCCCTAGAAAAACCCTTCGTAGATGAGTGACCTAGACGGGCTCTTGACCTGGTGCACGGGTGTTAACGCGATCCCCTGAGGACTCGTTGCGTTACGGATCCAGGCCATCGACGAGGTCGGGACGATGAGCGCACGGAGGGGAAAAGGTAACGGAATGGGATCAAATTATTTGTGCGACGATATTGAAGCAAAACTTGCGGTGATAGCATGGTATGAGTGGGCAAGCGGAAAAACCTGCGCTTAAGAATGATATGGTGCCGAATGGGATGAAGGGAGCGGTGGAGCTGTGGCATTGACGGTAGATAGAGGTGCTACAAGGCTCAGATACAAAGTTTTTAAGTGCGTCTGATCGCGGGTTTACCAAAATTTACCTGCATTTTGACACATAGTTAACACTAATATTTAATAACGGGTAAGAAATTGAAGGGCATTTTCAGAAGTGTGGGTATAATATGGAAGGTGTTGGGGCGGCGGGGGGGAGGGGTGAAAATATGTGCAGATCGGGGCAATTAATGCCTAATATTAACATCTGGGGAATTCCAGGAATCCAAGAGCCAGATGAAGGATTGCTCTATTGTTTTGAGTCTCAGTGGAGGATTAGAGGGTGAGAGGGATGCTAAGATTAATACACTATAGCATTTATCAAAGGGAGTGTAGTGTTCGGAGGCGTGTTTGGGGATTGGGAGCATACCAATCAGAGAATAATCCTTGCATGAGGCCCGGTGGTTTTTGATTCTAATATTGAGGGGTGTGGTAGACAATCCAATATAAAAGGCAGGGCAAAGTTGGCACTTCAGAAGGTAAACTACATTGCTGGAGGTACATGAGGAGTAGGGAATAGGTGGGAGAGAGTTACAAAGCAGGTGGGAGAGGGATGGGATTCTGGTTTTAAAAATATGACATGTTTCGCATCTAGGTTTATTGCAGGGCAAGGGAGTGGTGTTGGGACTGGGCGGGGATTTAAGAAGTGGATTGGTTGATTTGAGAAGATCTGATAAGTCGGCAGGGCGTGTGAAAGTAACAGAGTGATATTTGGGAAAAAGGTTGACCGTGAATTTATGGTTTTTGAGGTTAGGGTACAGGTCTTTTAGGATTAATCGCAGAGATTCTAGGCCAGGGAAGTATGTAGTGCAAATTGAAAGAGGGATCAATATATATGTATCCTTATGTTATGTGTTCCTATCCCTTTTCCTTATATCTATTTCCATGTGAATGAATATTTGTTCGCCATATGGCGGGATTTTCGTGTTCGAATGTATGTGTATATATATGTATATATGTGTGTATATATATATATATATATATATATATACATGTACATATATATATATACACATATATATACATATATACAAAGTTATCAATAAATTTCGATAAAATGAACGAACAGCAACAGACACACACATTGACTGAATCATTCAATTATATGGCCTGGGATGGGAAACATCTCGGACAAAAAGCATTTCATCCACGGCCAATACTTCAAGATACATAAGAATCTAATAAGTCGAATTCGGACATGGGTTGAATAATTATAGCCTCCCATTACATCTTCAGACGATACCACTATGAGGAATAAGGGTCATTGACTGCTGAATAAGTAGTACAGGGTATCCTTTTACCAATATTAACTAGTTACTGATCACCACAGAGGTAAAAAGGTACACCCAGCAATCAGATTTAATCGAAAATAAAATGCTACCAAATGATTCTGCATGATAAAAATCACAATTTACCATAATGGATGATGACTAAAAACGCGAACGCCAACAATAGGACCATCACTGCAAATTTCATCTTAACTCAACCAAATACCCTGCCAAAGTCATGAAAGAGCTGGTGTTGGCCGGGTACCATCACAACACGGGCTGCAAAGCACAACCCGCTCGAAAATTACCGCCGATAAGGACGAAAAATAACCCCGAGCCGAAGACAATCAGAACCGACGACTGGGAAAGAGCTCCGATCCCCCTCTCCCCAAGCAGTCCTTTCAAGGGGCCCTCGAGGGCCGAAGTTAACTATATGAGATGTTCTCGCCGCCAGGCGTCGGAGGTCACGGCTCTGCCCGCAGGCGCCTCCTTCCCACGCCACCGCCGTCCCATCGGCCCCCAGATCGCCTCCAGCCACGTACACGCGTTTATACGAAGCGAGCACGCACAACCCTACCGCTCTCACCCCCGCTTCACGTCTACCGCCAATTACTCCCCCGCCCCTTTTCCGTCCGTCAACACAAATCGTCTATCTCCTCCACGCGAAGCCATTCGAATTACCTGGAAGCTACCAGGCTAATCAGGTGATTGCTACGTTTTAACAGGCGCATTCCACGGTTATGAGCGACGGCATTGAGCTCTCTCCGGCCCTGCTTCGCTCGTCGATCGCGGGCACGAAAACGATTGGCGGAAACTTAACGAGCTTGAGAACGATGGTTAAATGCCTTTCAATACGTCCGCCTCGGTTTGCGGAAGAAAGGAACGACACGATATGTGACCGAAAGACCTAAGTTAAGCACCTGATCTCTTATCCACGCATTTGTAAATCAGGAAATTTGTTCATTTGATCCTAAAATGATCCGGAATCCTTCCCCCGGTCTAAGTTAGTTCGGTTGAAACTCCTGAGAAAAGCACCGTTTCGGTTTCCTGGTGGAATCATAGTACACACTGGATACAACCATACAAAAGCAACTAATTCCGTCTTTGTACGAGGTTTTGGATTTTGAAACAAAAAGCGAAGAGGACAATCACGAATATCCAAACCCTAGGAGGGAATCGAACCCAAGACTTTTGGATTAGCAGATTCGGAAATCTACCGCTTCCACCAAGGCCGGTAGAACTTACATGACCGGTATCCGAAAGGCACACTAAATGATAGCGTGCATGTTACGTGGGCACACGCATGAATGTATCCACGAAAAAAAATGGCATTTTCCACAAGTTTTTCACACATTCACTTCCATGCGCAATTCATGTACCTGTATAAGTGCCATGTACCGCAATTCATGTACCTATAAGTAGGTGTGATCGATAACAGAAATTTATTTGCGCATGCATGAACTTGCAATCATGTTTCCAAATTAAAATCTTTTTAAAACTTTTCAAAACGCTTCAAATAGAAGATAAATTTATGTAGTGCATGGAATGGACCTAAAACACATACGAAAGAGTTTTTCCTCCCTTACAATACAGTGCTCACACTAATTTTATTCTCTTCCTCAACAGAAATTTATACTCACAATTACGTATTTTAAGGTTTGAATTTGGCAGGTCGACGAAAGGCGGCTCGGTTAAAAAACTCAATACGTATAATAAAAAAGTATAGTCAGCTCCCTGAATGAGCGAGTAAAAACATGACTGATGTATCCTCAAATGTTTACATCAAATTTTCGATTTCCGTGCATGAACAAAATCCTGAAGAACTCCCAGGCTTACGAATGAAACTCGTTTGATTCGCATTCCATAATTCGACTTTTTATTCCATAATTCATTGCGCAACCCATAATTGGACTATCCTCGGCAATTCATTATTCCATTCAAACTTCTGCCCACTACTGGCCTCCTGAAATTACATCGCTTGCCTTCTACATCTACATCTACTCAATACCCCGCAAGCCGCCGCAAGGGCGTGTGGCGGGGGGTGCTAGGACACCACCCATAAATTAGAAAAGAAAAATAATAAAAAAAAAAATCGCATGCAATAACGACAAAATCATATATAAAAAAAAAAAACATGGCATACATTCATGCATGAACACTTACACCCCACACACATGCAAACACTCAAACTACCAACTAACATACACATGCACCTGAAAGTATACCTAACATCTCTATAGTGTTTAATTTTGTTCCGACTTGTAAATTCAAAGTTTTTAATATTTCTAAAGTGACTTCGGTTTCTTGCTATTATGATTACTGATTGTTCGGGGAAAGAATGAGTATTTGTACCTATCTGTCTTGGAATCTATCTCCCTTAGTTTATCTTTGTGGTCTGATCTACCTAAGTAGTGTGGGGCCATTATAATTCCTTCAGTGTCATATTTAAACTCGTTTGTTCTGAACCTTTCTAAAAGTCTAAGCCTCGCTTGTTCTCTCCGCACTTCAAGTGGTTCCCAGCCTAAATCCCCTAAGAGACCTGTCACACTTGTGTTTTTATCATAACAATTTTTAACAAATCTAGCGGATTTTCTCTGGACTTTATCTAATTCTTTTTGCCAAATTTTCTCCCACGGATCCCAAATACTTGCGGCATATTCCAAATGAGGTCTAACTAGAGCAAAATAACACCTCTCTTTAACTTTTTCATTACATTTCCCCACCACCCGTTTTATGAAGCCAAGTTTCTTTAAAGCTGATCCGCATATTGTCCTGATATGTGCTCCCCATGAAAGGCGTGGTGTTAGAACAACCCCCAAATATTTAACTTGATTTGCCGTAGTCAATACTGAACCCTCTATTTTGTAGTTTATATCCTGTTCCTCGCTTCCTTTATTCCAAAATTTCAAAACTGCACATTTATCTATATTAAGTGTTAATCCCCATTTATTGCACCATCCCGAGATATTGTCTAAGTCTCTAGAGAGTAGCTCGCGATCTAGTTGGCTCCTTATTTCCCTGTATATCACCGTGTCGTCAGCAAATAACCTTAGATTGCTACTAACGTGTGTGCTTAAGTCATTTATGTATATTAAGAACAGAAGAGGCCCTAATACACTTCCCTGGGGGACGCCCGAAGTAACATCTCTCTCCGTTGAGCACAACCCATCTATGACTACTATTTGTTTGCGGTTTGACAAGAAGTCCCTAATCCAATTAATTATTTTCTCATTGATCCCATAGTATTTAAGTTTGTGTAACAATTTATTGTGTGGGACTTTGTCGAAGGCTTTTTTGAAATCCAGGAATACTGCATCGACTTGGGTGTTGTTTTCTCCCGATCTAAGTATATCGTGAATGAAGAGACCAAGTTGTGTTTCGCAAGATCTGCTTTTCCTAAATCCGTGCTGGTTGTGGATTAGTATTTTCCTACTATCAAGAAATTTCATAATGTTAGTGACAATAACGTGTTCCAATATTTTACAAGAGATCGATGTTAAAGAAATGGGTCGGTAATTGGTTGGTTTATCCCTATCGCCGCCTTTATAGATGGGAGTTATATGGGCTAGCTTCCAGTCGCGAGGCACTGAGCCTTCTTCTATCGATTTTAGAAAAACAATATGTAAAAATGGGGCAATGTCGTCAGCTAATTCCTTTAATATTCTAGCAGGTATTTCTTCCGGACCAGGTGCCTTGTGTGCTTTGATACTACGGAGCAGATGTACTATTCCCTGCTTGGTCAGTGTAAGATCGCTCATGTGTTCCCCGGGTGGGTGTGGAGGATCGTTTGGTGCGTTTGTGTTTTTGTTGTAGACGCTCTGGAAAAAATGGTTTAAAATATTTGCCTTTTTCACGCTATCTGTAATGATTTCTCCATTTTCCGTCTTCAAAGAGTGAACAGTGGGACGTTTACCCTGTATTTCCCTAACATAGGACCAGAATGACTTTGGATTTTCCTCAAGATATTCGCTTAGCATTTTAGATTTAAAAGAGTGTAGTGCTGTGCGCATAATACTTTTCGTCTTACTACGACATTCTTTTAGTAGCTGTTTGGTTGTATTCACAAAACTTATATCGTCACTTTTTAAACTCTTTTTGAAATTTGACTGTAGCTTTCTTTGCCTTCTTAATGCCGATCTGACTTCCCCGCCTTAAGTGTAGATATGCATACACTGAAGCAAAACTGATGTGAAAGAGGTATATAGTCCCGAAGCAGAGAATAACTGAACAGGGAAACGTTCTTGCATTGTGTGAGACACCAAAAGTAGACACCAACCGAAGTCTGAAAAATTATAAAAGAGGAATATTATATATTTTCATTTAACTCATCTTTCTCATCTCAACGATTCAACGGCATCAGTCTCAACTTCGAGTAATCGCATCTTGAGGAGTTAGAAAACCTTCGTTTATTACACCAAACTTTATTGCGGTAGGATCGGTTACAGCACATATAAAATTTTCTAATTCCTCAAATATTATTATTTACGCATTGAATGCCTACGTTAAATGAGAATGAACGCTCTATTTCAAATTGTGGGAATTAAGAGTAGTGTAATGCTCACTGGCCGATTCAGCAACAGTTACCCAGTTTCCCCGTCAATTCTATTCCAGTACAATACGTACTAACAATGATTCTATTTACAGCAACATACCAGCTACACTTATGCTCAAGTCGCTCAGAGTGAATGCATTATAAATATTTTTGTGGTTACTGTTGCGTGAGGCTTGGGAAATAAATTATTGCAAAAATATCATGGATGACTAAAATTTACCGAAGAGCGAAGTCTTCAAGACTCGAAAAATTAGTAATATTCTGAATGACTTTTCACTATCACTGTAATTTAAAGAGTCGGATGTCCAAAAATATTATCAATATTTCAATGCCCGCTGCGTTAACACAGTGTCATTTTATTCATCTGATAATAATTTGTATTGAAAGCGCCGGTTTCCCCAAATTTTATCCTCCCTATTTCAATTCCAGATACGCAAACAAAATGCCATTCCCAATCACCTCATATATAATTCATTGAGTTCATTTCACATATTTAAATTGTTAAGGCTCAAAACAAAAGCCTCTCTTATTAAAAAAACAGAAGGAGTATCATTCCTTTTTTTATAAATTTGCACCAACAAAAGATTCCTAGGTTTACAATTTTTCTTGTACTTCACATTTCATTTTTATTCATTTTATATGTCATGATCGGTCACAAATGCTCTCTCATTATTTGCTATATTCTCCTCCAAAACTGAACTTCTCGGCCCTCTTTTGATATTTTTCCACATGAGTGAGCAAGATGATGTTGATCGTAGGGCATTCACAGCCAAAATAATTAGCCACGGCGGTGAAGTAGGTTCTCGAGATGAGGATTTGGAGCGAAAAATAAAGATATTTCTGCTGGGAAAAGCTATGGCGGATTGAAACCAAGGACAAAAACCCAATGCAGGAAAGGATGGGGTGAAAAGTGATGCCCTACTGAAGACGGAGATGGGTGCGATGGGGATTGGGTGCCTGAATATCCACTAAAACATCGCAGATGGGATACGTTTCAAGAAAAGCATAAGGTGAATAACACACTTTTCTTTATTGAAATGCCCTTAGGATTCAAATCGGAAAGGAGTTTGACTCCTGAGGAATATTCTGGAAAGACTTTACTGGTGGAATTCGCCAGAAAAAAACGAAATCTGGCAATGTTTCCTTTAAGAAATGCTCTAGTATAGCCGTTGACAGCTTTGGCACGATAAATGGAAGGGAATAACGATAAGGACCTTACACAAAAATAAATCAAGGTAAATAATTAGGAAGGGAAGAGGACAGCTGATATAACTACGCCAACCCAACGCTAAGACATGATCATTGACGACGATTTCATTAAGGCGTCATGGGTCTTCGATACCTCAATAGATATACCGAAAGAATACTCATCCTCCAGGCAGCATACTAACCACTGAGGCATTGCACTGTGCTTGAAAGTGGAGTGGGGGCATTCATGTGCTTGAATTGTATTCGAAAGCGGTGCCAGAGGAGATTTCGAATCCAACCCAATTACTGCAGGCTTGCAAGGTGAGCCGGGGTCCTCGAAACCCTGACACCCTTTGCCTCAGGCCCCGATGAGTGCCTCAGGTGTCCAAACACACTCCACTTCCTCGCCTCTCTCCACTACTCCTTCCTCCCCACTCCCTAATCTTCTTCGCACTTCCTTGACCCCACTAATTGTCATAGATAGGTGGCTCCGGATGCGCCGACGGAAGCATCACTCCCAATGGGCAGAAGGTGGCACATCGCTTCTCCATTAGAGTTCTGAGGGAAGGTGGGGAAAGACGATGGAACAAAAGGACCCGGCGAGGGGCTAGAAGTGGGGAAGAAAGTGGAAGGCCGTGGGGAAGAGGTTCGTTAGCTGAGGGGGACGTGACACCACCGGCGAGAGCACGTGTGCCCCGATAGTGGACAGCGTTTCCTTCCCTTCGAGTCGTGAGAATCATTTTTTGGAGCATGTTTATTATCAGGTTGCATTAGCAGTTCGGGCCACGCGGATTACCCGACGAAAATCGACTGGCGGGTGAGTGGGGATCCATGTACTTCACGATGGAACTGTGTTTTGTAGGTATCTTGAATCTCGCCGACAGCCGGCGAAGCTTAGAATAAATTGCTAGGGCAGAAGAACAATACGCCGTACACAAAAAAGTAAATAGCGAAACTATGCAGTCTATATTCGCGCCTATGAAAGCATTACGGTGATTTCACAACTACCATTTTATCCTCAAGTATGCAAGCGGCGAAGCATATGCTGAGCATTAATGAAAGCATTCAAATTGTCATTAATTCAGCAAGAGAAATCGAGAGATTTCTGTTCCGACACGTTGAAAGCAATTACTCTACAGTGCTGATTCTCTTTACTATAATAACCGATTTCCGCCGATACCAAGTATAGAGAGAATTCCAAACGGAGATTAAATGAAAAGAATAAAAAATTAAAAATGAGATAATAACAATGTAACCAGCCCAAAACGCTTTTGGGGAGTATTTCACAGCTTCAATAAAGATACAACGAAGAAAAAAAAAAGAGTCAACGCGAAATGCAAAACATTGGATATTACAGGCTACGCATGTACAGTTTCGGTCAACAATACAATGAACTAAAAAAATAGGCTTTAAGTATTCTGAAATAAAAAAATTGGCATGTCTAAGCATCAATTGACACCGACGGTTGGCCTTCGGTAGCATTATCTTATTCAGCATTATCGACATTTGAGCAGCGGGTGAAAACTGAAAACTGTGGGGATGATGAAGACGTAATCAGATGGAAGAATGTTCGTGGTGTACCAAAAATCAACCATTTTGATATTCTAAAACTTCACAGAATATGTTGCAGGAAAGAAATTAACAAAATAAAGGCATAAGGAATGGGAAGTGATGGAAAAGAGCTGATAAGATGGACAAAATAGCAGGGTATCGAGCACAGAAATTAAAATGGTTTCCTCAGATTATTAACAACGATAAGAAACGCGCGAACTCGTGCATCAGACTACAATCGTAACTACGAACCTGAATTTGCCTGAAGAGACAGATTAATTAGATTCATTATCAAATAGCCAAATGTAAATGCTGGTTTCCAAAACGGTTTTAACGATTAGAGTTACTTGTTAAACTGTTCACCCTCTAATGAAAGCAAAAAAAACGTAGAAAATTCACGCTTACTACAAGGTATTGGAACCAAAGGAAACAGTGATTATATGGAATGTAATGCAGTAAGAAAAATTCTAAGATACGATTTTACTTCAGATGAAAATGATATTAATATGCATTTTTATAGATTGGAAGAACTGAGGATATGAAAGAAAGTAGGTGGGCAATTCATAAAATCAATGGTATGTTTTCGAATAATTAAGCGTTAGCTTTTAAGCCAGTCAAAGGGTTGTAATCTATTCTGAGCGGATTGGAAAGTAAGTTCAATAGGTATGGGGTGAGAATAAATGGAAACACAGCAAAGGTTATGCAGTTTCCGGGAAAAATAAAAGCTAAGTTAAATGATAAAATACGACTTCATTAACTAGAGCGAAGGTACCAGTTTACCTATCTCGGAAGTGTTTTGGATCAAAACGGTTCAAGTCGTAGGGGCATACGAAGAAGAATATTCGCTATGCAAAGAAGCTTTCACAAAGAGGAGGGAATTAATAATAGGAAAAGAAAAAATCCGACGAAACTTCTTTATAGAACGGGGTTTTGTACGGTGCGGAAATATGATCACTGAAAAAAGATGATAAGAGAAAAAATGAAGCTTTTGAAATGTAGATGCTGAGAATGATGAAAAAGGTGAAGTATAAAGAAAGGAAAACAAACGAGGAAGTTCTAGGCAAGGTTAGGGAGTAAAAAGGATTGCAGGGAGAAATCCAGGAGGCAGGAAAGATGGATGCAGAGCGTTTCGATTAGCAATGGGATGTTGAAGACTGCAATGGAGAGGAGAACGCTTGTTAAACGATGGAACGGTGGAAAGAGAATACGCATGTTGGGTAGATTGAAGGGAGGAAGGAAGGCGCAGCATTGAAGATGGGTTAATTGTAGAGCCGGTTGTCAGGTTGTTTTGTAAGGAAAGGCAGGTAAATGTATCGTTGTGTCATATATTAGGCTGTGGTTATCCAAACCTACCTAAACCGGTAGAATAACAATAAGTGTTATAGGCATAAAACTATTTGAGCTACGAATTATGGCTATATCACTCGAATTCGTTCAAGGAATTTCGCAAAGGATATGACTGTTGGGTAAACGAGGTAAGCAGTAGGACAAGGATAGACACGTCGGACGGAATGAAGAGAGGCAGATAGTATATAAACTTGAAGAAGGACTTATTGGAATCCAGTTTTTGCCAACACTTTTAATCTTGTGTTAGACTTAATGAAGTGGAGCCACCAAAAACCTAATTTGACGTAGCTTTCCGTTGTATATTAATTATTTCGCAATAAAAAATGTGGAATAATTACCGCCGTAGCATGTCCATAAATAACGTCACGAATACAGTCTGTGCAATGAAACTTCGTTAAACCCTACTTTAGGGCCTTGGCCGCTCACTCTACCTTTACCTCAACCCTCTCGAAACACCAACCGGTGTTCCCAACCCTTTCACAAGGTTCCCACGTCTCCTAACCCCTCTTTCCCGTATCGCGCTCATTTTCCCAGCTCGTCTGCCTAACATGACAATTCGTTTTGTGGGGGCTCGTGTAGCATTTGCATTTCTCCGCTCACGTGACTGTCGAGCACGAGGGGGGGAGGGAAGGGGGCGGTGCGGAAAAGCGTGGTGGCGGTTACCGCCGTCGCCGATGACGGGCGGTTCAAAGTCGGAAGCGCAATACTCTCGGCAATTCAACAGCACTTCGGACGCAATCACGTGCAAATGTGAGCGGCATGAATATGAAATGAAGATAGGATCAATTTTGATGCAGACGGCGGCGACGACTGTGCGGACGGCCATAATGTAAAATATAATAAAAGTAGCGACTAATATTTTTTATTTGGGGAGACTCCGAGCCGTAACCACATGCAAAACTCAATGCACAATATTAAATATCCCATACTTAATTAATTTATCATAAATCTTCTTTGCTGGGGAAACACTTGACAGTTCAACTCTTGCCAAAATTAATACACGAATTAAATATCCCAACCAATGAAACAAAACAAAAAATACGATATTGCAAAATAATGGTAGGCTAGAATAAACTCGATATAGGAGCGCATTTTCGAGTGAATCGCCCAGACATATCTTCGATGAAATAACCCTCTATTAGAGAACACACGCGGGGGCAGGGATGTGAAAATTTTGAATCATACCGTCAACATTTGTAATTGTTCTTTACGAAAGTAACATTGATGAACTATAATTACCTAAAGAACAATAAACCAACAAATAACAATGGCAAAGTATCACGCATTAATATGATATAATATGATAAGTGGAACACATGAATAAATTTAAGTTTTATCGGCGGAGGTTGCTCAGAGAGATCCATTAAACAAACGATGTTGTTTTTGTTTCCGTCGACAGATGACTACGACCAATGAAGCTTAAACTGCATCCCATAGATTGTGAAAACATTGCTACCTGGTTGGAATAAATACCTGAAAGAGCAACTGTCACCAAAATCGAAGATCGCAGGCATGAGGTACCCGTAAGGTACTTGCCGACTAAGACCTCGAAAACCTAATAACGAAGTCAATATTTTTGAAACGAAGAGAAACATAGAGATCAAAGAATCAACATGAAAGAATTTATATGGATTGGAGAAAACATGACAATTCATACGAAGTAAACCCATTGGCAGTTTTTACTTCTGTCGCAGGTACGTTACATATGGATTGAGGAAAAAATGCAAGCATGGTAACATAGAGCGTGAAGAACGGGTCTCACTCTGTGGCTTGATTGGCAGAAGTAATCACCAGAAACCCCGAAAGATTTCATACACACCAAACAGAGAGTACTGAAGTTAGAAGTTATTTCGTCAAAAATACCACATATCAGCAGAATGCATGCTGGACTTGCAATTTAGAAGAGGCCTAACTACTTTTTTGTTAAAAATAACTTCTAAATTTACCACTTTCGGGAACTATTGGTGAATACTTGTACACTCCTCACCACAGAAATTTATGAAACAAAAGGAGTCCACGAATATTGATTGTTTTTCCTCATAACTATCAAAATCTTATCCCCAACGATCCATCGCTTTCAGCCTGTACCAAAGCATTAGGTACACGGTTGAATCAATATTAACATTCGAGACGAAAACTGATCATTAAAAAAATCAAGTCAAGAGGTATTTTTCTACAGATCAATGAAACCGGTGTCTGTGCGTGATTCATATTAAGCTCACTACTGAAATCTGATCCCGATGTTCCGAAGTCCTATGAACATTTGTTTCTTCTTTTTTTATGACAGGATGCTAATAAAACTTGTGACAATAATCTTTCAAGATCTAAAGCAATCAGAATAACACTCCACGTCAGTCGGAATATTTTTTTTAAGAACGAAATGTCTCACTGTCACTTTCACCGACGTCGAATTCGAAAACAATCATATTAAAAGAAGAACCCTGTAGGGAAAGCCTGGATTCGAAAAGTCATTTCAGTTTCATTTCACATCTATAAACGATATGCCTCAAGGGCTATCAGAAACACATAAATTAATCTGCAACTAACTCAACTACCGGGTACGGGTCCATTATTATTCGGCTCAATCGCATTAGAGGCAGGGTAAAAATATTATTGCATACATTTTACTATCCCCATTCGCACTTCAGAATTTTATTGAAGCAGTTATATTTCTTGGTCAATCCACTTACTTCATGAAGTGAAAATATTTTTTTAAATGACCAAAAATCTCGACCATAAATAATCCAAGATGTGATCAACAACAAACAGAAAGTGAAATCTTTCCGAAAACCTAAGAAAATTACTATAAATTCAACTTAATTGTGATAATGTAAATATTTAAATTTCAAATTGTGTATAAGAAGACTCATGCAAAGTAGTAAGGTCAATTACCACCATCGTAATACCAAAGCTATGCATTTAACATGCGTGTGAAAATTTTGAATTAAAATTAAAACAAAGAATCAATTTTCGAAGTATCATGGCATTCGATTCAATGTACAGAGTTATTGGAAAGATGAGTTGACATACTGGAATCCCTTAAGTATCTAAAAAGCCACGAGTTCGACTGATAAAAGGGGCATTTTGTTGGTGTGACATTTGATAAATAAAACTATCTCCCGATCGCGGCGAAATGAAAATGAAAATCGTGAAAATAATAATTTTTTACTGAAATTGCAAATACTTTTCCAAAACCTGAAAGCTCTAAGAGAAGAAAACCTTGGATCACGCTCCAACACGTAAGCCAAACCGTGCATATAGTTAATTATACCTAAAAATCAAGCGAAATCACCATTCTGGGACAAAATACAACGAAAACACTCTCAAGCACCCAGCATCCATTTATCCCAACTGTCCATTCCAACCCACCTGAACTCGCGTCGGTATTCGATGTCCGGTGGAAAGCACCAAATAATAAAATAAAACGCCTAACGCTCTCATGAATAGATTTCGTATTCGGGAACGTATGGGAATATAGTATAATAGAAAGTTCGAATGCTCAGCGAAAGGTTTTTTATTTTAAACCGTGGCTTCCCCCTCTTCTCGTACTCACTCCCGCAAAGAGGAAATAAAATGAGGTTAAGTAATACCATTCACAAATACACACACACGCGGGCACACCAGGGAATTGGTTTCCCAAATGACGCGGTCGGGAGGGATGAGGAAAGAGGGAGGGAGAGAGAGAGAGAAATAAGTAAATAAATAAATAGACGAGCGAAGAGGCGGACTAACGACAAGCCTCAACCTCGGAGGATTGGACGCCACACGTTAACCGTCAAGTCTGTAATGTTCGCCGAGTCAATATCATTAATTCCAAAAGGGAATGAACTTCTGTGTCCGTCTGCCCTCTTTACTCCGGAACGGAGAAAGACCCGTGGCTCGAGTAAACAGCCGGTAATTAAACGTCCGCGACTGAGGGGGAGCACGGATGGGGGGGGATAGGGTGGAGAGCGAAGAAACGGAAACAAGAGGCACGCTGAAAAATGAGAAGCGAAAGCAGGAATCGTGGGAAGAGAGGAGGGTGGGAGGTTGAATGGCGGAAGGGCGAGGGGTGAAGGGCCCGCAGGGACGGGAAGGGATGGAAGAAGCAATCGGACGAAAACGTATTAAAAGCCGAGACGGAAAGAGAAAGAGAGAGAATGCACAGGCCGATAGCAAAAAGAGCAGAGAGGGACATGCGGGAGAAAGCGAATGAAACGAAGGCGATCCCGAGGACGTCCGCAGACCAAACCGACGGTCGGGGGGTGCTGGGGGTGGGGAGGGGTTAACTTGAAGGAGGTGGTTCGGGGGGTTGAGAATCCCAAAAAATTGGTTTACACATCCAATTTCCCCCCCATCACCTCAATGGCAAACCAAATTAAGGGACTTGACAACCAGACAACCGTTCCCCTCCCCCAATGCCCGTAAAAACCACTAAAGTTAATGTCTAAATAGCAGTGACAAGAGATCGCCGGTGATGGCGACAGGACCGAGGAGCCGAGGGGAGGGATAAGGTTGAGAGAGGGCAGGAGGTGGGGGGAGAGGTTGTCGAGAAATCTGAAGGAGCGAAACAATAATAATAAAAATGCATAGCGGAGAGGGGGGAGAGGCAGGTGTCCTTCGGTATCAAGCGAAAGTGACCTCGCGAACCTCACCCACGCAATGACATATCTCTTGTCCGTAATGTTCCACGTCTTCAAAACTCTCCCCCACCCCGGCCCATCTATTCCGTGCGTCGTATCACCGCGAAAAAGCCTCATCCCTGACTATTCTTAACGAGTTATCTGCCCTCTCTCCCTTTCTACTTTAAATTTTTATTATTTCCCGGAGGAAGAACGGAGGGAGGGAAGGAAGAGAGGGTGGAAGTGACGTCACGGTGCTGGCTGTTCCTGTCCCCACGTCATACCGCGGTACACACGCCCCCCCCCTCACCCCGCCTCCTCCGTCCCGGAACCTCCTCCGTAAAGATAAAAGCGGGGGGAGGGGGAGAAGGGATGGGGGGATAAAGGGTGTACACCCAAAAATTTCGAAACCACTCCCCTTTTATTATTCAGACTACGCCCTCCACCTCCCAAACTCCCAGATCGCCCCCGTTTTAACCTTCAATCTCGCAGCGAGACGGTTCCCACCCACGCCTCCTCCCCCGTCCCCGAAAGCAAATGAGAAGAGGAGAGCGAGCGAGAGAGAGAGAGAAAGAGCGCCCCTCTCGAGCGAGGCAATCTGATCGTGTGCTATGGGACGATTTGGTACGGCCGGGGCATAAAGGGATTCATTCCCGGGAGGAAAACGACTCCCAACTTATCCATCTTCGAAAAGTCGGGATAATGCCTCTCCCGTTCAAATTCCCACCCACCGCCTTCCTCCCTCTCGCCATTCTATTTTTTTCGGCCGAGGACGGCGTTCGCCGCGACGATATCCGGACGGAATGGCAAAGACGAGGGAGGGGAGAGATAGCTCGAGAGAGAGGGTAGAATAATCGAGAGTTATGTCCGCGACATTGCCCCGGCTGTAATTCAGATTACACGGCGTGCGAGCGATGGGAGGAAGACGCGGATGGGAGGAGAGGTTGAGAGGGGTTTGAGAGGGAAGGAAGTTGCTTTTGCCCCCGCGCGGAATGGGCGTAACGAACCAATTACCCGCGGGAAAACATTAATTGAGTTCAGCAGCCATTTTAAATACGGGCCGCCGCCGCCGCGACTTGCGGTGAACGACTGCGACGCCTATATTTAGCGACGGGTGGACGTGAATTGATGGAATCGAGGGAGGGGGGAGAGGGGCTGGGTGGGCGTATGGATGCAAAGCATATGCGTCCGGCGCCGAGCTCTAATTTCGCCGGGCAACTCTTTCGTCCCTTCCCCGTCTCGATTAATTTCTTTCCTTTCTGCGCAAACAATAACGAGGTGGAAAAGTCACGATTGTTCGTTGACAATAATGGACGCATCTAACACTCAAAAAGCTTAAGAGTGTGCTCCCCGAGTTCTTATGAAAAATAAACGCGATACCTAATCGTTCAAGTTGTTTTTCGTTAAAGTTTGGGCTTTCCCAACAAACGCTAAGATATCTACGTGACATGACTATGATAAAGTTAGCACGACGGTCTTACAAAATATACTGCTTCGGTAGATCTCTTAGAGGGAAAAAGAAGTTTAATAATTATACGGTAAGCTAGAGCTGTGATCAAAATACGTCCTAATTTGACATAAATCAGAGAAAGTTACAATTTCGATTGGTGAATTTTAGAAAAATGTATAAATAATCCAACAGAAGTTTTTGGGCTCATTTTATTTCCTCACGAAACTCCCGATTCTGAGTTAATAACGCGTCGGTAAATTCTCCAGGAGTATGTTTCTCAGTGCTACGACTACGTACACCGAAACCTACTCGGGTAGTCCGTGAAGAGGACTTCAAATGCGCGAGCCACATTCAGTTGCAAGTAACAACGCGAAAATAAAACAATAAATTAGTACACAGCGATTCACTTAAATTTTTCTCGTATTGTTTCGCGATATTGTGGCAAATATTGGCATAAAGAGTTACGCTACGATCGGAGCACAAAATAAATATTTCCCCTCACGATACATAACTCTTAAGAGTTTACTTAAGCACATAAATGCTGAGAAAGCCTGAAATCCCCTCATTAAATGATATGCGATATAATAAACTTAGAAAATACAGGGTGAAACGTAAAACCTGAAATCAAGATATGAGATGTACTCGGAGCAAATACTACAGGTCTAGAGGAGAAAAAAACATTTCCCGAAAATATAATGGACCACACTTTCGCATAGTAACGAATCAAGGAAGTGGACAACGGAAGAATGGAACAGCCTGAAAGCTAAGGACATTGGCTAAGACGAGTGAGGAAGACTATATGTACGGTAAGAATCGCGTAAAATGACGGCATAGAAGCCTATCGAAAACTGCCGAAAGAAGGGACCATTTCAGTTCACACAGCATGATGCACAATTGCGCAATGTATTGACGGATTCAAAGAGGGATGAAGGCGGCAATTACCCTCCCTTCGAAAAAATGCCACAGGACTATCAAAGAGGAAAACAAAAACAAGAAAGGAACAAAGCGTTGAATTTGTTGAAATAAAAATATAAAAAAATTTAAGTAATATATAATATTAATATAATTTCAGTTCATCAGTATAATTTCGTAAAATAAGTTACTTAACAATCCAATAAAATATTTTGCAAAACCAATGAAGCAAACTAACGTTAAAATTTTTTTTAAGATTAACATTCATATAAGATTCTCATGACTTACAACAAATCTGAAGAAAATAATTTGAATAACATTTGAACCCTTGCACGAGTTACAATGAACGGAATAAAAGTAAAATACCACTTTTGTAATATAAAAATGAAAACGATCATTACGAAATGGGAAATAAAATGCCATCATAAAAAGAGCCTCCCCATGGACTAAAAATTTGACGTTATAGTAGGGATAGTGCGTACTGATGACCCCTGGAGCTTTGCTGCGGGATATGTGCTCCAGATAACCCATACCAGAAAGGCCGAAGAATAGGAGCCAGATGAAAGGCAGTCCGCGCGGCGTCAGTTTCCCTGTGAGGCGGCTGCAAAGGCATAAAATGACCAAAGTGGCGCGGCCAATAAGTGATGGTGTCACGTTGAAAACCCTATTGAGGAAGGCAACGGGAAACGACCTCAATTATTAATCGTGTGTCATAATGATGATAACCATAATGAAAATGAGTCCTGAAAAAGAGTTCTGCAAGAGAGTGTGGGTATTCATAATGAATATTTGGTATAGACATCACAAAAGGCATAGGTATGCATGAAAATGGCCAAAGATTCAGGAAGATGTCAGTTAGACTACACTATGGTAAGACACAGATTTAGGAACCGCGTGCCACTCCGCACAGTTTCCAGGGAGCGGATGCGGACTCTGATCACCATTTGGTAATATAACGAAGTGTATCATCCGAATCAAAAAGATATAACAAAAGAAAGGCGGTTAAGAAAATGGAATTTGGAAGCAAACAGATCACCAACGTAAAATCAGGGAGATTTATTGTAGAACGGATAGATTTAAAATGTCGTTTTTTCCTCGAACCATTAGAGATCATAATAGACATCACAGCAATCGCGTAGGAGATAATTATGATTGGTAGTGTACATATTTATTGATACCTTGCATGTTTCTTCCAGCATGTTATTCTTTTTATTCAATAGAATCATCTTTTTAATAGTTTTGCAGCATGTTTTGAATTTACGCATCCTCTTATTAAATATTGTAGCATGTAAGTTCTTTCTTTCGTGTGATAAAGGTTTGTCGAATGCATCAACAAACTAATATTTGTGGAGAGGTAACATAATTTGGTGTTGCATGAGGTTTTATAACAGTTTACGGGTGGTGACCTAACAACTCACAAAAATTAAAGATGAAGAAAAATTATTACCTCAGCCAGGGGCGATCCAAGAGAGATGGAAGGAATATATACACATAGGAAAGATGGGGTAAAGACATTATACCAACAAGCATTGACATAAGAGTTTTGACGCATATGAGGATAGCTTAAATCGAGGCATACTGGATGGTTAGATACGTCAAAGGATAGCAAGAGATTCGAAAGCCAATAAAGGTCGCGGGGGTAAACAGCATGCTCGCGGAACTACTTAAGGGTTTACGAAAACGTGGGAGGAAGAGTTTTTTATGGACTCATTCGAAGCACTTTTGAGGGCTGCATGTGGTCGGAAGATTACGTCAGATCAACGTTAGTTTCCATTCAAAAAAGGATAAAGAAGATATATTTGAGGACTACGGAACAAAAAGTTTGATTTTGCACACAGCAAAAGTTGTTCTCAGCATCATCAGCAAGAGAATGAAGAACATGGCAAAAGATTACTCAGGGGATGAACAATTTAGGTTCAGGAAGGGAAGACGCACGCGTGGTGCTATTTCAGTAATGAAGGTATTAATAGAGAGGAACATAGAATACAATCAGAATGTACTTGCCTGTTTCATTGATCTCATACAGGCGTTTTATAGATACTCTTCCATAGAATTATTGAATGCATTGCAGCATATAGGAGTACATTGGAGGCATAGGAGACTTACCCGCAACCCGTACGTCTCAGTCTGCGCAGGTAGTAGCAGTATTTAGGGGAGGCGAACGACAGCTGAGGTAATTTTCGCCATTAGGGACGGAGAGGGAAGAACGAAGGTTGGAGAGAAACCCGGCGTCGACATTAGCCGACTCTTTAACGAAAGGCGCCAAGGGGTCCGCAGCTTACCGTCCCATCCGACGAACGGCGTGCTCACTAAAAGCGCTCTCCACTAAGCACCTCAAGCAGGGATCGGAATACCACTGAAAAATATCTGCCGTCTCCAGGATTGGAACTCGGGCCCACTCAGTGGGAAGCCATGGAGTATGTTAGCCACCGCACCATCCCGATCCCCATTTGCGCAGCTGCGAGTGGGGGATGGAGAGTCCGGATGGACAGAGTTAGGAACACCATTATCACCAGAGAATTTCAACTAATGGGCGGAGGAAATGGTTTAAGAGGCGTGGGAAGAACTGGAGACATGAATGAGGTCGGTGGGGAATCCATAATATCACTTGGGTTTGCGGATGATCATACTCTTGTTTTTCACTCATCCAAGGGGTTGAAAGCATTGCTGAGTACATCCCAAAGCAATTGCGATTGGTACGGGAAGGGAATAAATATAAACAAAATCAAAGATATTTGGTTTACGAGATAGAGGAAAGCTAATTCAAACATTGAAATTGAAACTCATAAACTAGTGCAGAGGGAGAAGTTAACTACCTCGAAAGTATTTTCGACCAAATAGTCAAATTAATAGGGAAATAAAGAGAAGAATTACGTTAGGCAAACGATTTTTAACAAGGAGGAGGGAATTTATGACGTTAAGAGAAAAGGCTCGTCAAAACTTTGACATGGAGGTAGTTTTGTAAGGCACGGAAACATGGTTACTGAAGCAAGATGTTAGGGGTTGTTTGTAGGCTTTGGATGTGGAGAAGGATGGAGAAGGTTAGGTGGCCAGAAAGGAAAACAAACGAGGAAGTGCACTGCTTATGGTGGGGGAGGAGAGGGGATTGTTGGGAGAACTCCAAAGGAGACAGGAAGTTTGGGAGCAGAGCGTTTCGATTGTCAATGGGATATTGAAGACTATCATTGAAGGGAGAATGTTAGGCAAGCGAGAAAGGGGAAGGAATAGGATAAGGATGTTGGACAGAACGAAGGGAGCAAGAAGGTTAACGGAATTGAGGGGTCGGCATGCTGGATTGTGTTTTGCCAGGAGGCAAGGGCATTATCGGTGCACGTTTGGTAGCTTGAGTCCATACAAACCTACCAAAAAGAACATTAACGGCAATAAATTTTATGCGTAGGAAAAGAAACAATCCTAATCCACAAAATATAACTTTACTGCGACCGGTTACGATACAGCGTATCGTTATCTGGCAGATTATGATACGCTGTATCGAAACCGGTCGCAGTAAAGTTATATTGTATGGAATAGCAGTCTTTTTCTTTTTCCTACTCATCATGAAGAAGTTCTACCAAGTTACGCCACCCACCACTGTGGAAATAAATTTTATATTTAGGTGACTAAACAATTCAGTAATCATCGATACGAAAATGAACACTATTGGGTCTAATTCCAAAGAAACTGTGGGAGATGCCGCAACAGTAACTTTTAACGGAGTCATCCGCTAATGTGCATTTCAATGCAACAATTTCAGAGTGTAAAAATCATTCGCCTTGAATCCCAGTGAAGGCGAATGATTTTTACACTGAAATTGTTAGATTGAAACTATTGGGTCTGTCTATGCAATCAGCACACACGTATTTCCGTAAATATGTCGCAGGCGTATTCAATACGCCTACGAAATATTTAAGCACAATCCAAACGTAAATACAACCATACTCCTTATTACGCCACATTTTGGAAATAGGGATCAATGACCTTTTATCACCAGTTCCCAGAAGAACACGCCATGTTCGCTCTTAACGTTATTAACAACGTCCGTGAGAATTGCAATTATATCCTATCAAATCACATAAAATTCTAATACGGTGATAAACTTTGAAATACGCGAAACAGCTTCTAAATTTAAGAATTTGACAAACGGCCATTTATTGAAGCACATGCGGTATTATCCTAAAACAATACCTACATCTTCGACATTTCCCGACAAAAGTCATTGCTAAATGACTCTTAAACATGAATCGAACAAGAAAAGTGTAGGATACGTCATCACTTTCATTTATGAATAACCCTCTGCTCAACGAGACGGCGAACAAACCGAAACAAACGAATGAACACTAATGCTATCAACCACGGAGGAATACAAGTGAGGAGTACTTGAAACGGATAATGAGAGGGGGCGGATAGGAGCAGTGATGGAGCTTCCAATACGTAGGCGAAAAGGCTGGCTTTGAGCAGAACGAAGTGGAGAGCTGGAAACCTGTCACCGGATTGTTAACCGCTCACGACTGCATCGCACAATTAATGGGCGACACCCGAAGATGGATTTCAGTCCCAGGGAGTCATACCGGGTAGAATGGAACTGCGTCGATTGAGCGGACTGGCCTCGCTTTTTATTTGAGGCCGCGACGTCGGAAGGCCAGCTTGATCACAAATCAAGAAGTGAGCAACCGCGGTGGCCTCCTCGAGCGGGCGGACCCTCCTCCCCCTGGATGACAGTGCCAGGAAGGAAAGATGGAATTGCGGGAGGGGTGGAGGGGGAAGGGAAATGTAATAAAAGAGAATGAGCGCGAAAAAAAAAACCCGTCGAGAAGCCGGGATGGTTGACAAGTCCTTAAAATATTCACGGGCTAAAGGTCTGCATCACACGGAAGGGGTGAGCGAAGGAGGGAGGGAATTGGGGTGGCGGGGGGGAAGTGAGAGGGGTCGGGAAATTAAGGGATGGGGCGAGGAGCAGGGCGGGGCCCTCGCTCTATGAGGAGAAAGGGGCGCGGGTAGGGGAGGCAACAATGGGGGCGCGGGGGTGTCGGGGAAGAGGGAGGAAGACGAGCGACGGTATCACGCGAACCTCAGAAAAACCACGGAGGGGAAAAATTGCGAAAAAAGGAAAATAAAAAGATACGGAGCACGTTTCCAGGAGGGAGGCTCATTTCGTAATTCTCGACGAGGCCTTGCTCTTGAGGGGAGCACGAAAAGTATACTTAATGACAGCCCTTTTCGCGGAGTCGCTGAAATATTCCGGGGAGGACAGGGGATGCGATAAATAACGCCACCGCAAGGAAAGCGTCTAAAAATTGCGAGATCAGAATAGAATTTCCCCCGACCACGTATGGGCTAAGAATCCGCCGAAAAGACAAGAAGACGTGTTTGACAATAAGCATGGAGTCGACATATCCTTAAGCTATAAAAACAAACCACCTTTTGGGGAATCGAAGAGGAGAAAACTCAAGACCTATCGGAAAGGTTATTAATAGAAGTTTAATCTGGAGTAAATACCCATCTATCTGTGTGTCTGAGAATGTGTGTGTGATCACATACACACACAAAGATATATATTTTTTTCCAAACACGAAAATCCGCCTAATGGCGAACACATATTCATTCACATGGATATATACATAAGGAAAACGGATAGAAACACAGTTTGTCTTTTATACTATATGTGTTCTTATCCCTTTCCCTTATATATGTGTCTGTTATATATATATATATATATATATATATATATATATATATATATATATATATATACACACACACACACACATATACATGAGTGGTCTGGAAAGCAAGAAAAAAGTCTTGTATCTTTGTTGGGTCGGAAACTACAGACCACCCTCGTATATACACCCACATACATATAAATCAAAAGGAGTGATATGGCGTCAGTGAACACAAATATAGATAGAAAAATAAAACAGGACACACAGGTATTCCGAAATTTTCGCAATACACGTGTGTCCTTGAAGAAGGTCACAACACTATCTTCTTCTGCGGATAGAAGAAATTATATATATATATATATATATATACTCATATATACAGAAACAGAATATATATATATATATATATATATATATATACTCATATATACAGAAACAGAATATATATATATATATATACATATACACACACATGTATATAGATATATATATGTATATTTACATACACACACACACATATATATACATATAAATATCCACACATGTACACAAACAGACACACACTGGTTCATAAAAGGGTCACTATAAATATTTTTATTGAAACACTTGTTTCTGGGCCATGGACGTCCCTTTCATCAGCTGCATAGTGATTAGGAGAGGAGAGCGGTACGGTACGTGGGGAGGAGGGCTTAGGCTAAAATAAAATAGGCTGGAGAGAGATTTATTTTAGATAAAAATACAAAGATACAGGAAAGCATTTAATTTGGATAAATATTTGGAAAGGGTAATTATCTAATTAAGGATTAATTCAATGTTTGGTGATGCGAATAAAATGCTGTTTAATGAAAACTGTCGAGTCCTGACGGGTAGAATGACTTTAACAACCAGATTATTGATAATCCCGCATTTACACCTGGGTACTAGAGAGAGTACGCTGAAGGACGTTTGGGAGAGAAACGGAAAAACAATTATCATATGAAAGTTTGTGGCTGAAGGCTTGTTTAAGAACCGGAAATTAATAAATACGAGGGTAGGCTGAAAAGAAATGTACACATGCTTGTAGGGCGCGAACCTATAGAAGCGCGCTAGGTGGCACGTGGAAGTAACATTTTCCCTCAATGCACATGCACACGTTTGAGGCCGTTGCATTCATCCAGTGTATTTCATGAAGCGCAAGTATGGAGATGCGTTCTAGCGCTATGTCAACGCGAGTTCAACACCATGCTGTTATCGAACTTTTAACTGCGGAAAAAGTGACTACTGCTGAGATTCATCGTCGGTTAAAAGCTGTTTATGGTGACGATGCTGTTGATTATTCTACTGCACATCGATGGGTAGTAGAATTTCGTGGTTGTGAGCCTGGAAAAGCCATAATTGTTGATGAAACATGCAGCGGACGTCCGATCACTGCCACAGACGATAAACATCGCAAACTCGTCGGAAATTTGATTCAAAACACCGGCGAATCACTCTAAAGCATATCTCAAGCCATATTGGTCAAGTTTGCTGTGTTAAAGGCAGCCTGGCGCCAATATTCTTGCAACATGACAACGCTCGTCCACAAACCTCGCGCGCAACCGGAGAAGCGCTGCGAAACCTGCAATTTGAACCGATTCCACACCCTCCTTATTCCCCCGATCTTGCGCCTTGTGATTTTTATTTTTTCCTTCAACTCAAGAGACACCTCAAGGGTAATCATGACACCTCGGCCGATGAGGTGAAGGCAGCAGTCAAGTCCTGGATTCGAAAAAATTCGGAAGAGTTTTTCAGTGACAGAAAGAAAAATCTTGTTAGACGTTGGGAGAAATGTATCACCCTTAACGGTGACTATGCTGAAAAATTAACATATGATTTTGAAACTTCAGAATTTTACTTAAATGTACTTTTTTCCCGATCTTGCTTTTTGTTTTTGTTAGCGCTCTACAAGCATGTGTGCATTGCTTTTCAGGATACCCTCGTTTATACCGGTACACACCCAACGATGTATACATATATAATTATTTTTATGCATATATATATATATCTGTGTGCTTGTGTATATATACATATGTATGAGTGTGTATATATATATATATATGTGTGTGTGTGTTCGTCCTTTATATGTGTTCCTATCCCTTTTCCTTATATCTGTTTCTATATGTATGAGAGTATATATGCGTGTGTTTGTGTATATATATATATATATATATATATATATGTATACATATATATATATATATGTATACATATATATACATATATATATGTATATATATGTATACATATATATCACCTCCATTCCCCACAATGAAGGCCTAGAATCCCCAAAATATTAGCTTTCCCTCAAAGCCACCCCACACACCCCGTCCACAGATTTCCTATGTGGGTGAATGCACCACCGCCCTTTCCCTCCGGATAAATAACCACCGCTTTTCTACCAAATATCCCATCTTAATTAACCCATTCCTACTCGCACCGCTTCCCACGGCCAATCTTTCGGTGCCTGCTTTTCTGTTTCGGTGATTAAAACACTTCCCAAATCAGCAAGTAGCATATAGGTGAGAACCCTTGAGCTGGCGCATATCTGTGTGCTCCAGTCATTTAAAACTCCCGGGCTGAATGAAGCCCAATGTATCCATCTAATAGCTGCCTACATATCACCTCCCATCCCCTTGTCCGTTTCCTATTCCCCCCTTACCTCTCCTCTCCTTACCTTTACCCCACTCATAGTCTCTCCGCTCTTACCCCGAGAACGGCTTTCCGAAGATGACGGCCGGGCCGTCGAAACGTCAAAACTATACATGCGAGTGTCTTTTCTTTGTGTTTTTATGTTTTAAACATCTATATCAGTGTTTTCATACATATCTATGTGTATGTGTGTAAATATACATATATATATATATATATATATATATATATATATATATATATATATATATATATATATATATATATATATATCATGTCAATAATTCACAGAAATTGTTCGACCTAGCGACATAGACGACTTTTTTTCCGACATAATATATCCTCCATAAAGACGTGTGACCAACGAATGATGTAACCACGCTTAAAAAAGAGGAGAGTGCATATGTTATACATTATAGACACATTAATAAGCTCTCCACACAAAATGAATCACCTCTTAATGTGAACTTTGTATTAAGAGTTGAAAAATCAATAATTACCAAAGATGCAAAAGCATGGAAGAGTAAATGAATAGGAAGATAAGACCGCCAGGATTAAGCTGCCGTTGCAAAACAGTCTTTCATGTGAAAGCACGGTCAACCCTTAGTCGTGACGAGGTAAACACGAAAACCCTCAAACAACTGCTCAGGCATCGAGCGACACAACAGTACCATAGCCAGGACTAATAAAGCTATCAAAATTTAGTTATCATAAAAAAAATGAGTTACCCTTGAACAATTCAAAATAGTTGAGACAATACTACGGGATATCTTTGCAGAAACCTACTTATAAGATACCCTTGAATGCACGGGAGAAGCCTCCCTACTAATAGATCGAAAACAAACACATTTAGGTAAAATGACGATAAATAGTATTTATAAAGAAGGACGGAAAACTCAGGAAAAATAAAAAAAACCCTTCTAAGAACTGTGATGTCTTTTCCGATAGTATGAACATCTAACGTTTAAGAAAAATGGATTTGCGAGTAAGGCGCAAATCTAACACGATTGAGAATTCTTTTTCACAACACGAAAAAATTAGAGAACAGGATAAACAACTACTTAGATATAGTATCTATAGACTCCAAGTGGCTCAAACTAGGAAACAAAACAAAAAGATACGAAGAGGTTAATCTCTAGAGTGTAATGGGAAAGGGAATGACCGATTTTCGAGCTTCCTGTCACACCACAAACAGGGATTAGTCATTGATGGGGACTCCACAGAGATGGAGGTGACTTCCGGTGAAAAAGAAGAGATGGACCTCATACTATTTCTCATGATCATCGATTATAAAAGTTAAAAAGTAAGCAGCAGTATTAGATTAGACATTCCACGACAACAGTGACTTATGGATAAACAAAAAATCTAGAATGCTGGGTTGATTTCACGTCATAAAGATAATATTTGCACAGTAGTTTCTCCAATCAATAGATTTAAATCACCATTTTTCCTGGGGACAATTCCGGCACTTAATTCCCGATAGCATACTATTGCTACTTTTCATTTACAAAACCTAAACCAACCTAATTCATAGCTACAGGCTATAGCTACCTGTACATGCGATTAGTTACGTAATTAAGGACTTAGCCGGCTACACACCACGTGGTATCTTATGGCATAATGAACATGGCGGCATTGGGTTTGTTATCAATGACGTAGAAACATTGGGCAGCATGTTATTTCATAAAATGTACAAGCGAGAGATGCTAGATAACCCTAAAATAAAGTTTACGAACAACTGCGTCATTACCTCCATTGATGCGTGGGACAATTGATTGCTCTTGCTCGAAAATAATGTGAATATTTAATGGGGGGTATTCCATTTTTGTAAAGACCTATGGTCGATACAGTTTGAAGCCTCTGGGCACCCTCAGCTTCATCCACGCTGCGGGATTTTACGAGGGTCATATCTTCCATGGAAACAAGCGGCAGAGGGACAGGAACTGGCCACTCCCGTGCCGCCGACGAATTTATCACGCTGCTCGGCATAGGACTAGGTGAGCTCTATCTACACGTTGACCAACCAACCTTCAGATTGATAACTAAGGTGGTTTATGGTATAAGTAAATGCTCTTCTCCGAAAAATTTATTATAAAAAAGGTGTCACAATATCTTAACGGAATATCATAAAGAGATAGAGAGGGGATTGCATAAAATAGAGAAGATTTTCGGGAACTTGTTGCGCGCATCGAGAATATCCAGTAAATAATGAGTCATCAACAAAAATTACCAATTTCATGCTGCAACTTCCCAAATTTCCTTTTTTATGTGGCTAAAGATTGCAATACGGACAAGTCTTTGAAATGAACCAACATTAGTACCCGAGTGAAAATTTGTATGGATTGAATGACTCCACGAAATGTACTTATACACTACGTATAAATGAACATTTATTATTTAAAACTTTTAACCAGTCGCTGAAAAAGAAAATGAAATCTTGAAAAATGCTGACATAATTCAAATACTGTCCAGACACGGGGTAGATATATTCCAAGGAAAAAATAACGCATCTTTACAAACTAGTCACAGATTGAATAGCAACCTTTCTCTACATTTTCAGAAAATTTCACGAAATGACTGTCAATTGTAAAACAAACTATTTACGTAAAATTAAAAGAAAAGCTTCGAAATTGAAAATAAAATTGAAGATTGTCATCTGGCTAACTTAACGGCTAGGAACTCAGAACGGCTAGTTACAGCAGAAGAATGAAAAAAGGAATCTTCTTTCGAAAAGTGAATCTCACGAGGGATGAGAGAAGTAGTTACTAATAGAAGATCCACTGAAATCTAACTTATGATTAGACCGTGTATTACGATGCACAAGTCTCGAGTTATCACTGGTGTATAATATAATTGCAGACAGTTTACGACGAAATGATTGAAGAACGGGAGAAGTAAATTAAAAGATGCTAAACGAGTGCTTAAAGCTAGTTAGTTAAGTTTAAATGTCACGAATACTCGGGATGAATGCGACAAATGGCAAATGCAATAAGTACTATCGTTGACGTTGCTTGGAAAAATATGGCCAAATATTTCCAGATATTCCTCGACCGTTCGTTTCCAATTTGGTGTTTTGATTCTGAATTATTGGTATAAAACGCTGTCCGCCTCGTCCGCCAGACGTGCGAGAAAATCCACCTCTTCCGATACAGAACGCAGGCGCTTTCTTTGCAGGCAAAGACAACGCAAAGAGGTATTATTTTAGTTATCTAACAGATATAAGTTCAGTTACAGTAAACTTTAAACTAAAACATTATATTTTCATCTAACCTCGGTTAAATACCGACCTTACATCCAAACTGAATTGTATAAAGTAGCGGCCCAAGTAAACTAATTAGTTAAATTACAAAATCAAGAGTATAAATAATTGACCTATATTATATCCGAATAAACTGATAGCACAAATCAATCAGAAGCGTATATATGGCACAAATGATGGACATAATCACAGCCAATGATGAATTTGTCCTATCGAGCTCGCTCATTAAATAGCGAAGTGGAGACATACTTCTTTGAGACAAAGAAATACAATAGTATTAACAGGATAAGTCCTCAGATTAGGTCAATTACTTGAATTCGTCAACCAAACCTCTCAAATGTCAATGCATTCACAGAAGCACATCTGTTAGGTACTGGGATATGTCCATCACAAGACAAGAGTCCTCCAATTCCCATAGGAATGACAAAATGATGGCAGATGGCAGTGAATTTAGGAAAGATTTGTTATCTAACAAAATAACATCTATGAAAAAATATATGAATAAACTATGGCTTTGAATTTCTAATATTTATTTAGATTCTGCTGTGGTGTGGTTAATTCTGATAATCAAATCTCAGGATATGATGGCAAATGTAAATTCAGCTGCTTAATTTATAATAGTTTAAAGGCTAACTTGTGGAAGTTGACTTTTGTCATTAGAAAAAAAAATAATTTCAGTTTTCTACCAAAAGGAAGTGACACTCATATACTATGCTAAAACACAGTCAAAATGTAACTTTAAAAAATAACTTCAAATTTCTAACTCATTACAAGCCAAACACAAGGCAATCCATTTTTCATAGTTATGGTGAGTCGAAGGCCTAACTTTGTATGAGAATATCCCTGGTGAACAGGATTTTCAATGACTGAAGCAGACAGCAAAACAGTCAAACAGCTGCTCACAAGTACGAAAAGCAAATAATCATTTTGTTGGGCTCCTATGGAGGCAGGAAAAGTGGATGAAGGGGGTATTGACCGGCAGTGGGTTGTTGAAGACTGTAATAGAGGGGAGAATGTTAGGCAAACGAGGAAAGGAAAGGAACAGGATAGTGATGTTGGATGGGATGAAGGGAAGAAGAAAGTACTCAGAGATGAAGAGGGATCTAATATAGAGTGGAATACTGGATTTTGTTAGGAATCACAAAATATTTATTGAGTAGCTGTGTCCATCCAAAAACCTACCTTAACCGGTAGATTACCTATTAATAATAAATAATTTTGTTGGGTATATTTAAATAGCCATTAGAACCATCGAAAAAATATACTTAATTAGGTGGAATACCTTGAAAGGTGCTAACCATGTACATTAACACTCTAGAAATGAATTTGAAACACGACCATGGATGCTTATTAAGCAACTTAGTATAGTATTGTATGAATCCATATTAGTGCATTAGCAGGATTTACAATAATAATGTGACTTAAGCCATATTACATTAGGTACAAAATTTATGTTGAGAGACATTATTTATGGAGTTCTAACATAAAAGAAATAATAAACTGAATTGATTTGAAGATTTCAACAGGCTTCATTAGGTTTGACAGGGTCAGAAACTAACTATCACGTTTAAGTTCAGTAGCATCAAACAAGACATATTGGAACACCAAGATTTATTAATTGAACATAGCCTACTGCTCACTTTCATAGATACAATATAAGGGACTTTTTTCAAAATTGGCACCATATTCAACATAATGTATATAAAGTAATAATGTAACTAAAATTACAAGTGAGCAATAATAAATAGTATTTAATTAAGATCTTTAAATTAGTTCAGAATCATTTCCTTAGAGCAAATAAAATAGTCAATATAGTTTCATTTCTAAAATTTTCCTGGCTGTATAAATATACCAAAAGGTATAACAACAATTCTATTGTAAAATATATTTATATTAATAGGTGATATAAATGCAAAAATTCTACCTAGCAAACAATAAAAAAATTCAATAATTAAGAGGTGATAAAATATGCTTCAACATGTAGTAATTTCAATGAATGGGTCTTCCCAAGTGAATGGATGTTGAATGCCTCCTAATGAAAAACATTCCATCACTGATTTCAATCACGGTAGCAAAAATAATCATTAGATCCGATTCTCTAACTAAACTTTTTAGGTCAAATTTAATAACATCAATGCTAAATTGACTAAGTGGTTCCAAGATACTATAAACAATTGGGTCCCTCACAAAACAAACAATTTTAACAAGTTTGAACTTGAAATGAAGATTATCCCACTGTATAAAGGAAGCATAGTCACCAATATTAATGTCTTTGGTAATTTTCATAAAAAATAATACCTAGCATTCAGCCAACAAATCAAAACGATAACAATAAAATGTAAACTAATTTTAATTATTCTCATAAAACTATAGGAATTCAACAGCTCATAGCACTTATATGCCTCGCATTGGTCAACCTAATGTGACTATTACAATGCACTCCATGGAAATTTTCACATCAAACAGTCGTCATGACAGCATTTAAAAACTAAGAACTTCCCTCGGGAATTGAACAGAACCAAATATTTCCTCAGAAATGAAAATAGCTACTGCATATGATGGAGGCTTAATATTTGTAGTGTAACATATTGTTCAAATATTCTAAGATGGCAGACTTTTCATTGGATAATCAGTTTAGCATTACTGTCTAGACTAAATTAATCATAAGAAAGAACCATACCTGACATGGACTTTAATAAAATTTTATAAATATGTTTCAATGCTATGTTCAAACACAAACAAAGATTTTTAGAAAAATGGAATAGAAAAACTACTTCAAGAACGACATGAGGGGATCACAAATTAGTCCCATCTAAATAACATATGGTGCTACTATATATTTATATACTATATATAAATTAAAATACATATCATTCTAACTACACTATTTTAATTTAGTGATGGAACCTACTGAATAATTAAAAATAATAGTTTCAACTGGATTTGGGTCAACAGAGAGGAAATTCTTAAAGTTGAGAATATATAAATATGCACTTGGCTGTCCTTCATGTAATGCCATTATTTTAAAACTTCATATTTATCAAGGTAAAACGAAATGAAATTGATGAAACTTTGTTGCATGCATTCTGTTCATCCCATATTTCTAGGTGCCTTAACTACCAATTAAATGTAGTGCCCATGTGGCCCATACATAATTACCTCAATGATTTCATGATCAGGTCAAAGTCATTATTAAAACCTCAGTAGTGTAAAGTAAGTTCCAATGCCTCAGTTCAAGTGGATTAAGAAAACTCCACATGTGCCAAAACCTGAACTCAGCACAATGGGTATGAATGATTTTTAAGATGGTGTGTAAACATCCAGCAGATAAACCCACTGTTTGACCACAGCCTTCCGTTATACAAAGACACGGTCCATTGTGAAATAACAGCAAAAAACATTGAAATAAATTAGCAACAATTTATGTCTCTTATTTTAGCATTTAAAATTGTTCCAAAAAAGTTATTAAAAAGGATAATGAATTAAGCATAAAAAAATAATCGCCTAGGTAAGAAGTTTACAACCAAAAGACATTAAGGAAGGATTAACCATAGAATAAAAATGTTCTTCAGGAATTTAACCGTCTCTTCCTATAAAGATTATCATGACTCAAAACGTGATTTAAAGAAAATGAACTCTTAAATATAGGTGAATAATGCCTTATGATCTAATATACTTAATGTATTAAAAGATAAGCAACGCTATGATATGCGATTATGGCACAAAATAGGAATAGAATTATCCTGTTTCTACTAGAAATGGTTATGATCCATTAGTGGGGTACTTATTTAATATCCTACGATAGCATCATTTGATTAATAATAGAGAAATTCAATAATTAGAAAGGGATTATGGATGTTTTCAATGCCTAAAACAAAACATCAGAATTTCAGAATATACATGAGAGGTTCTAATTTGGGTACTATCCATCTTAATGCCACCATAAAACAACAAAGTGTTAGACCATCACTGTAAGTGGCCAAAAGCATATCTCATTATATTGTAAAAATAAATCACTACTTAAAATAACGATTACAAGAGCCCTTTACTATATAAACTAAATATCGCTTATGTGAAGGATGTGTCATTTAAACTTTTGATTAAGGCAACCAAGTATTGTTACAGTAACTGGAAACAACGATTACGAGATCAATTTTCTACCCAAGTAAAAATCAGGTCAGTCATCACCAAGGACAGTTAATCCAAATGAAAAACAAGTGGAGCTAAGTAAAGTTAAAACGATTATGATCATACAGATACGTGGCTTAAAGAATGCGATAGCAAATTATAACGTAGGTCTAAATTGCAGGAACAATATATCATTTAGAGCATTCATGAGGAAGTAGTAAAACTAAGAAATGCCTCAAAATACAAAAGTATTCCAACGCTTAGCTACATTAAAATCAATGGTACCCAGCTAAATCACATAATTCTTACAGCCTACCGATTGCACAATTTTTACAACTAAGCCATGATACTTTCCGTACTGAGAAATCGTTTACTTGTGGAACCGTACCTACAATGTAATTTACATTGCGCATTAAGAATCCGACCGTGCTGACAACTGCAGACCGACATCATTAAATTCAAATAAACATATACTACGGATAAACTGTCGCTACCTGATGTTAGAAAAAGACTTTGTAGTTAAACCATAATTATCAAACTAATAATTGTTCAGAGCACATACTAAGATTAAATTTATTCCAACGTTAACAACCACAAGTACACCATGCCAGTCCGAAGGCTTGCATATCACGTAAAAGAGGATTTAAAAATGATAACAATTCATTCTACAAATGAATACATTATTAGCCTGTAAATGCAATGAAAACATCAACGAAGTCACCCTTATATTAAATACATTACAATAAACAACCACCGAAACATTACGACAAAACAAAAAAAAATTGAAGCCCCTCATCAGTATTTTGAATTGTGGGAATTACTTGTCATGGAATTCATATTTGGAACATTCACATTTGCTTAATGACATATTTCCTTTGCTAATTTGACACTTCATGAAACCAAGGACATTGACAACTACACAACTAAGCTGAATAACTAACACCAGTCCCTCAACGAGAGGACATTGACAGCAACAACTGAAATATCTTTTAAGAAAGAATGTGAAATAAATGATATTAACACTTGCCTTTAACGCCAAACCCTCGCCGTTAAACAAATTACAGGATTCTTCAACATAACACACTATATTCGCGCCACGGTATTACACGAATTTCGAGTCACTTTTGTTAATTTATTAACATGCTTATAACATAATATACATACAAGAAAAAGAATTCGTATTGAATGCTTTTCATATGTTTTTATTATTATATCATACAGAAAGAAATCATAATTCCACCAAAACTCCTAAATAGAAGCAAACAGGACTTCGACGACTGAGTCACTGACGACTAACTCCCCAACGGTCGATTCCTCATCAGCAAGCGAGGCAAGTGCTGCACTCTGCTGACGATTTTGATAACTACGAGAGTGAGATTAGAGGTTGGAGAAGTGCCCACCCGTTCGTTCATTCTTCCTTAATACTGTCCGCTAAGTATAAAGGTTATTTGGAGTTAAAGAACTGTCAGATGAAATCTAGTACCGAATAAACTTATAATGCATTTGGAAATGATTTTATCGTTTGCAGAAACTTTCTTCATTTGCATATTAATTCAGACAAATCGGTTTGACCGAATTAGAACTTCAACGTACTTTTATTAGGAATGTAACACTTGCCGTGTTTTTGCAAATCGCCACAAATGTTAAATACATGCTTGAGTATTTATTTTTTACTGGGAATAGTTAATAGATTCTAACTTACTTTCCGTCCACTGCCAGTTCCTCACATTAGACTTTTTTCCCTGAGTCTTTCGCGTGCCGCTTGGACTAGCAGTTCTAGATCAAATGTGAGAGCCATTGGACCAAAATTACTTAATCGCCGTTAAAAACATAAATCCTGGTTTTCTTATTATTATTCGTGCGGGGTTATTATCCTGCAGTTGCAATTATGCGAATAAAAATGGAGTCGATCAATTAATGACTAAATATTGCTAAATTATTGCCATTTTGAAAACTACGATCAAAAGAAAAATTACTTAGACAAAAGTAACAAGGAAAGGAAAATAGATTTGCCACAAGCATAATTCTTTCCTGATAAATATGAGCGCATAACTGGCGAAAAATGCGATCAAACTGTTCTCTTCAAATATCTATGAACATGTATCTTTTGATCAAACGAGACAAATGAAAGAATAGAATTAAGCCACTCTCAGAGCCATGTGAAATTATTAATCTAATATAGATTACAGCGAGGTCAACGTGATGATGAAAATCACAATATGGTCTGAAAGCATACGATTCCAGAGTGAAAGAAGGCCAGAAATGTATCTATCGTCTCCCATCAACTCGTAAGTAGCGGATTCGGATCCTTCATTAACAATGCTGAGCCGATACATGATAATTGGATCGAGGAGGAAACCAACAGCTTGATATTATCCTGTTGGTGAAGAACTGCGGTTCGCAATACGAAGCTTAGTTTGCTGAACTCTCTCATTCATTCTCAGATGAAACTCTTTATTTCCTCATAGCTCCCTGAAGTCTCATGCCTCGGTATTCGCGTGACACATTACTCACTTAGCCTCGCTGCGTAGTCATACCCTTCCTTCCTTCCATCAGTCACTAACTTAAAGCGACTCTTATGCCTTTGAGAGTGCCTATACAGGCTCTTCGTCTATGCAATCGAAATTATATCGATAGGCTTTTTTTTTCTTTCCGCGACCTTCGCTGTATTTATTCGTACTTCATTCATTCTGTTCAGTTAATCCAGGCTACCTATCATAGTTGCTAGTTCGATCGTGAGAAAACTCGAGTCAGGAATTATTAATAAAAACTCAGCACGGTTTCCTAAAGGGTTAATCCTGCGATACGAAACTTGCGCTTTTTGTTCATTATATTCTTATTTCCGGAGAGAGCAATGTTCCGGTGGATGTGATTTTTCTAGATTTTAAGAAAACCTTCGACAAAGTACCTCATAGTAAACTACTCACAAAGCTAGAGGCATATGGCAAAGATAACATTATCCGGGGCTGGATTACAAAACGTTTTGAATGGTCGGGTAAAAAGAGTAGTCACAGATGGAGTCAGCTCAACTGCCATAGAAGTTACTTCAGGTGTAAATACTACTACTACTAGGTGTTCCCAAGGATAGTGTTATCGGACCTCTTTTATTCCTACTTCACGTAAACGACATTGGGATCAACGAAATGGAATGTGTAGACTCGATTGAACACGTAGGCGTTACCCTAACAGCCGACCTCTACGGGGTGAAACACATACGGGGAATATGTGGGCAAGCTAACAAAAAATAGGGTTTATAAGACGAGTACAGGTTAAATGTGATTAAAAGGTCAAACAGAAATGTTTACTTTCGCTGATTAGGCCTCATTTAGAATATACTGTAAGTACAGGGTTCGTCCGGAAAATAAGTGTACTGATTTTTTCCCGCCGCTCCAGGCGCGCCCAGCACCGCTCTGACGGGCTGCGATTGGAGGGGGGTATGTTGGCAAGCGACGCTGAAAAAGGCAGTCGGCTCTGAGCTGTGGTGTAGTGAGGAGCTCTGTTAACGCGAACCTCCACGCTCGACCCACGTCACGGAACGCGATGCCGAAGTTTTTGGAGCAGCGTTATTCCATCAAATTTGCGGTAAAACTTGGGAAATCGTCTACCGAAACTGTCGGTATGATTAACCAGGCTTACGGGGAGTCAGCCATGTCCAGAAACATGATCTTTCGGTGGCACAAGATGTTCGTGGAGGGCACAGAAGAGGTCGACGACGAGTCTTCGAGAGGTTCCCGATGATGCCTTCGCGGGAGCGTTCCAGGAATGGGAACGCCGCTGGAACAAGTGTATCGACTCACAAGGGTCCTATTTTGAGGAATATTAGCTTAAAATATGTAAAAGTGTAATACATTTTTTTTCCTGAGCTCAGTACACTTATTTTCCGGACGAACCCTGTATATGGTATCCTCACCAAGTTGGATTAAATGCCGAATTGGATCACGTGCAGCGTAGAGGAGCTAAATTTGTAAAACGCTATGATAAACTCAGTAGCGTATCGAAAATATTAGATAAATTTGGCTGGGAATCACTAACGGGGCTAAGGTTAAATTAAATATTAAACCTTTGCATGAATTGGAAGGATGCCTCTTCAGCAATGATGTTGAAAATGTATTATTACCCCCATCACACTACGGTAGGAGAGATATGCCAATATAATGAGAGAGATTATGTGTAGAACAGAGAGATTTAAGATTTCATTTTTCCCATTAACGGCAAGGGATCAGAACAAAATTATCAGAACGCGGTAGGGTCATATTCGGACCAAAATTGTTCTGTTTTGTATTGACCCCTGCCACTGACCCTGGCTTACAGGGTACTAAACATAAATATAATAAAATATTTCGTCTTTATGTTTTAATTTTTCGTCTTCTTGCTCTCGAATATATTTACACACTGTTCCTATTTACCTATGTTACATATACCTATCCTGTTCCTTCCCTTTCCTCGTTTTCCTAACATTCTCCCCTCAATTACAGTCTTCAACATCCCGCTGCCGGTCAATACCCCCTTCAGCCACTTTTCCTGCCTCCATAGGATTGCTCCCAACAAACCCCTCTCTTCGCCCACCATACCAAGTACTTCCTCGTTTGTTTTCTTCTCTGTCCATTTTACCTTTTCCATTCTTCTCCACACCCACATTTCAAAAGCCTCCAGTCTACGTGTATCCTCCTGTTTCAATGACCACGTTTCCGCGCCGTAAATAGCTACGCTCCATATCAAAGTTTTTACGAGTCTTTTCTTAGCATCCTTACTCAACGTCCCCGTCATCAACTCCCTCCTCCTTGTGAAAACCTCTTTGCCAAGCGCAATTCGTCTACTTAAGTCCTTACTACTTTGACCGTGTTGGTCCAAAACAATACCGAGATACGTAAACTGTTCTACCAGCTCTAGTTATTGCCATCCTATTTTAATGTTAAGCTTAGCCTTTTTCTTTCTAGAAAATCGCATAACCTTTGTTTTATTAATATTGATTTTCATCCCATACCTGTCGCACCGAATTTCCAATTCACTAAGCAATGCTTGCAGCCCCTTGGCTGACTGACAAACGAAAGCTTGGTCATTCCTTTTTGGGCTTGGGCTTCCTAGTCCTTTTGGCGTTAACGGTTCCAATAGTATCTTTTGCGGCTTTAGATATCCCTTTCTTGATACTTTCCCATTTTTCTTCGATAGTACTTAGCCTTTTACCATCCTCCATAATTTCCTCTACAGCCTGTTGGTACTCCCTTTTCAAACCATTTAATGCTTCTACGTTCCATTTTCTAACCCGCCGCCCCTGTCTTATCTTTTTGAAACGGACGCTACATTTCATTACAACTAAATTGAGTTCAGAGTCCGCATCCGCTCCCGGGAAGCTGTGCGAATTTATCACACTGTTCCTAGACCTGTGTCTAACCAGAATATAATCTAGCTGATACCTTCCTGAGTCACCTGGCATTTTCCATGTATACCTGCGTGGTTTGTGGTGTCTAAACCAAGTGTTGGTGATGACTAACCCCTTTCTCCCTCATAACTCAACTGCTTTCTCCCCGCGGTCATTCCTCGGGCCTAAACCGTATCTTAAATACGGATATTCCCTATATTATGCCTAGGTTTGCTCATGTCCCTTTTTCTCAGCCGCAAAATTTGTCCCGCTATCCTCACCTTTTGCTTCTCTAGTTTCACCCATGTATTTTTCCATACATTATTGTTTTTACTTTGTCTAGAGTCCCGCAAAATAATTTTCCTTCTCTTAATTCGTTGATTCGCAACATAAAGTTATGAGTACATACATCGATGTATATTTATTTATTATATATCCGAAAACATCTCTTTTTCGCCTTCATCCTGGACATTTAATAATGATATAATCGTTGAAGACAATTATAATGTCTCAAACACTAGTTGGAAGAGAGCCCCTCTCGTACGCGGGAATCGAGTCCGCGACCTCTAGTTTGCCTGGCGAGGAGGTTACGCCCCCGCCATCGCATCTGGCGACGCCGACGACGGATATTGACGAAAGCATAAGAGAATACTGACGAGTTGAAGAATGCGGGCGAAAAATGAAATTATTTTGATACGCCTTTCCTGGATCGTTTTTCTTCAGAGCTACAGTCGCAGTCGGCCACTGTCACTTGTTCTTCATTCCGTCTGAAATACTTTTCTTTCGCATAAGCCCCTTACTTTAGTACAATTAGCTTTCTGTCTCATTGCGAGTAAAGGTTACCAATTTTTTCTACAAATCGAGCAAAGTAACATACGAGTATGCTCTCAGGTATTTATTTGTCCCCGAGTATTTATTTATTCGCGATACTCATTTCGCGGGAAGCAAACAATTCGCGATTGTAACGAAACCAAAGTTGAGTCCTCGAACACCTTCGATGAAAAAAAAGATAGTATTCTCCAATATAATCCACTGTCTGGAGTCTCTTGTAATCTGCTCCGAACACCCAAGATTTACCCGTAGTTGCATAATAATTTAAGCTGGCGCCTCATATTCCACGCTGTATCAAGTTGTAAAACGTAGATGTAGGTACATAGGAGCTATATAGGAGTTCTCACTTGCTTGTCCCGTGCTAATTTTTATTCATTGGCTAAATTGGTGTCCGTCGAATTCCTTTGTCTTATCCATGCCTAAATAAATGTTGAAATGATTATCGATGCGTGCGATGCGATTCTCTTCATTCGCCTTTGATTCCTAAGATCGTGACGAATGAGCAAAACTCAAACAGGAATGGTGCACATAAAGTTCTCGGAATTTTTCGACCCCGCTTATTTAAGTATTAGCCCAGCAAAGTTCTCCTGATGTCACCAAATACGTATTTCAAACTCTAGGTACTTACACTCGAAAGATAATTGTACCATTTCTGTACAAAATATTCTATTTTGACCATGATCTATCACTGACAATCACATCCACACGGGTAATTTTGAAAGATTTTTCAAAAGCAAGAAATCATAAACATTTTTGACAAATGTAGTTTTAAAATACAGTTGTTGGGTCAAAAAAATAGTTACACTGTGTTCGAAAATTGATAGCATCCCTTGCAAACCTTTTGGACCCCGGAATAATGACAAATCTTCCCTTTACCTTTCAATCTAGATCCCTAAAATATCTACACAATACAAATATGGTGGGGTCAAAAGATGACCTCACAAAAATGATCTACCAGATGTAACCAAGAAATTAAACACTCAGCAAAAGTGGTGGTGTCGAGAGAAAAATACCATATTTCCGACTTTCTGGTGATTTATTCATTTTTTTAGCACCTGGTCCAAATGCGAATCCTCGTACAACTGGAACTCATATGGCTCCCATAGGCACTATCGAAGGAAAATACTTGGATTAGTTTTTGAGAAGTGAATATCGCTTGTATGAATTATTATAAAATACCGTTATAACATTAGCTAAATTCATTGATTAAAAAAAACTAAGCGAAAATATGGCTGTGCCGTTTTCAATTAAACCTTTCAAGTGTCGTAGGAATAAATATTTATTGTTAAAAGATATCAGGGCTAGTACTTAAATTATTTCTGGAATTACTTAATTACTGAAATATCATACTACTCGTCCTAAACAGAAATTGGAAAGAACTGCAACGACTGGAGATTGACATGGGCTCCATATAGATTGCAAGCGGTAGTGTGGTGCGTTGAGAGCAGAGAAGGATCTAGCCTAAATTAGAAAGAAGAATTTACCTTATTTCTTGGTTGCCCTTGATATTTCATGCGTATGCCGGGAGCCCAATTAAAGATATCAAGGAAATAAGCAAAGGGGATATGCGAATATATTAAAGAATTATTCCCGCAGTTAGCCTGACACAGTACGGCAGTTGAGGTATGTAATAGATACAGTTCAATTCGATGAAGTCGCAGCGCTCCATATTTATGATAAATTGCTGCCTGGTGGCGTCTAAGACTCACCCCCAAGCCCCAAACTGCGCCCGGACCTCCACGGCGTTTGGTAAGCCGTCGGTTACTACTCTCTGAATCATGGTTGAACGATGGTGCTAGGATTTATCATCCATCGGTAGTTAGCAGTAAGATTTGTTTACCCTCCAACCCTACAGTATATCCTCTCCCAGGCTAGTCTTTCTCTCTTTCGTCGAAGTACGTTCGATACTTCCACAACTTTGTTTATCTTCTTCATTCATACCGTTTGTGTGTTCTTCTTCGTCATATAATATTTGTGCCCATAATATTCCTTAAGTTATGGTATTCGCCATGCTTCCTGTTATGCAATAGCGTATGACGAAGATTTTATCTTCTTTGCAGAACTTTAACCATGTTTCTTTCTTGAAATACATATTCTTCGTGGAACGTCTTCTTTGGTAATTTCCAAACCGTATGTATGCATTACCCACCCTGCAACACCATCTTCCAAAGCTTATGGTTTTCTTCTTTCTGTTGCACTTTTTATAGTTTCTATGCGTAGTGTAAGGGGAATGTATTTTTTTCTTTTCTGCTGCACATACCGCCTATGGCTCACTTCCTTCGAAACACACACACACGCACACACCAACCGCGTGCTTTAATGAAGCGTTTCTTCATTTAATATTTTTTGCTTATAATAAAAATTTAATAGTCAAAACTGAAAACTTAGGTAAGCGCAGAATAATTTTTCTCGCGAAAAAAAACATAATCCAACAGGTCCCAATTTATCAGAGCCATCCAGTTCCAGAGCCATCCGGCATGTTTATACTATGGATGATTTCACAAGGTTTTAAAAGATGGAATGATGAAAATAAAAATTTTCATCTTTATTTCATTTTGAAAATGTTTTTGTTACAATAAAGAGCTTAAATCGTATTTTTACTCTGTAAAGACCCAGAAAACTAGCATTATGCGAGGGTCTCACGTACTTACATTGAAACGGATCATAAAAAAAAACGCGAACCATAAAACTACACTGCAGCAAGAATAATGGTTATGACAACAAGCACAGTAGTCAAATGCACTAACTGCATGATAAATCATGGAGTTCGAGACAATATTCTGCAAAAAATTATCCATATTTTTAAGCATACTCCCTCGAGGTACTACTTAAAATTTCAACTTTCATGGCCGTGGTGAGGGAAATAAAATTTTGTTTTGCGATCAATTTGTCGTGAAAGTTTAATATTCACTTTTCCAAGCTAGAATGATAAAAAGATTATCAAAAATACCCTGGGCACAATCACTTTTCTCCGTGTGTAACCTAAGATTCTACACATTGCGTATGAGATTCCGAAAAACAAATATGGCTTGAATTTATCACCCTCTGGGGGAGCTCAAGAATCATATACGACCTGCTCAAAGTGATAACAATCGAAGGTATCAGCAAAAAAAATCTAATCAAGTTAAGCAAAATTTTGCAGTCTTTATCGACAAAAAAGTCCTTTAACTTGAGCTCCTTTTTAGACATAATCTATTGTCGCGAATGTGTTCCCCGCAAGGGTCGTAATGAATTTGGAACGTAAGTTTTCGGGGAGGTAGTTGAATTAAAGCAACGGTAAATACCTATCAAATTCATCGATTTTATTTCATCATCGATACGGGGACGATGTCTAGAAAAAGGTAGAACGATTATTAAATATATATTATTTTCATCCCCCTTGAATGAATGCCTTAAATGATAATTAGGCACTGTGTTATTTCAACGAACGCAATTGAATAAAACTCATCTGTCCAAAAACAAATTTGCAAAGAAAGAATTGACACATGTACAAGTATAATGACCTCTTAATTTAATAATTTAAGTTTTACTTTTAATGCTCATTCGTGTAAAGTTTAAATTATCCTCGCCATATGATATGTATTAGTGACGCAGTAGTAGATAAAAATGTTTTCTCACTCGGATAATATTGTATTGTAAATATGCATCCACTAAGTACCTTTCAATGGAGACAAAATAATTCATTCTATGTGAATGATGAACATAATTTTGGCAAGGAAAATTGAAGTCTTAAGTGTTTGACCGCGTTGGACACAGACACTACATCTTTCGAAGAAAACAAATACAATAATTCCTTATCAGTGGACCGAGTGCAGCAGGATTGGAAAAATGCCCACGTTACGGCCATCTATTAGACTGGAAATACGTGAAATCTCTGAAATTATAGCTGTTGGAGCTCGACGCAATAATAATTTCATTTTTTTCGAGCACAATAGACGAACAAAGCCTTGGAAAAAAAAACATTTGATCTTGGAAAAAATAAAATATTCCCTGAATTGTTTTATAAATGTTACAATCAATTCAAAAATCATCCTTGTCATCTCTGCGACCTTGAGCTTCTTCCTGTACGTCCCGAGGAGGCAGAGGAAGAAAGTAAAACTCAATTATTCCACCAAATACAGGGTTTTATTTGCCACCGGTTTCGATCACCCTCTGGCTGATTTTAACAGTTTTGTTCCAGGTTATACACATGGATGGGAGGAGAAACTTTCCTGGATGGCGGAGGAATCAGGTCGATGGAGAGGAAGAGGAATTTTCTTCTCCATCATCACGAAGGAATTCAATCGAGTTACGCCGCACACCAATGCACGTCCCTTAGGAGGCATATTGAGCAGACACGAGTATATTTCCATCTTTCGTTTCGCCAATGAGAGAGAATAAAATCTTCGGTACAGTTTTTTGCATCACATAGCAGGTGGTACCAAAATATATTCGTTTCACAAGATGCTGCGATCATATTAAATATACTACCGGTCATCCCTACCGGCCCGAGAGAGGCTTAACCGGGTTTCCCTCACACTTCGTGTGTGAATGCATTCATCAGATTCAGGCGAGATGTAGTGAAAGTTTGTCATTATGAGAAAAACCAAATTTGAACTTTTCCACAGGCTAATTGGTAACGAACAACGTGTTTCGGTCCACAGAATCATCTTCAGATGCAAGGCAAGATCAAATTGTGAATACATCATACATGTTTGAGTAAGGGGGGCAAAGAAAAGAGTGAGGAGTAAGGTAGAGGGAAATATGGAAAACTCAAAGACAACTGCAAAACCGAAGAAACGGAGAGGTAAAAAGAGGCGGGGGAAGAAAATCACTTGGTGTCATTATTGAGAGGACGGTGGTAGGTAGCTGGTATCCTGGCGGTAGGGACGAGGGAAGCAGGGAGCGGGGAGGGAGGGAGTCCTATCAATAATACCCAACCCTTCCACATGCCTGTATACAGGAGGGTATAACAAGTATAAATATGATACATTCACAATTTGAATCTAGTATTGTACCTGAAGATGGTTCTGTGAACCGAAACGCGTTGTACGTTATCAATAAACCTGCGGAAAAGTGTAAATTTGTTTTTTCTCATCGTGTGTGAATGCCGGACCGCATCTCTTCCGGTTGCGATCATAATGCTTTTATAGGACAACGAATGAGCCAATGTTTTAACCCCCCATATAATTGATTGATGTTGGAGTGTGGAAAGCCATGATAGAGAGCAGAAATGCTCAGGAATAGGATAGGCGTGCTGGGCATAATGAAGGGAGACAGGAATTATGCGAAATTGAAGAAGGGTATTACTACTGCAATTTAAAGTGCTGTGTTTGGCAAGGCTAAGAAATGTTCGGATTTTCAGTCTTTGTCTATCCAAAAATTTACCGTAAGCACTAGACTACATAGCACTTAAAATAAAATTATTCGTTCCATCCTTAAGTGATATGTTGCCTATAGCAGGGAAACATTTCGGCTCGACCGAGTGTAATGTATTAGTGTTGACATTAAAATGGAATGTTGTGTGTATCAGTGCAATATTAATAGGTGACATTTCAAGTCAAATCAATCCCAACTGAGGACTTCGTCAGGAGGGGGAGGTAGAGGACGAGCGCTACAGGGTTCTCTCGTGATGTAGCCCGTCGCCCGGGCGGGGGGTGGATATTCTCTTGCCGGCCAAGTGGATGCACCGCGAGGCGACGAACGAGCGGGGCAATCCCATGATCTTCGTGGCGGCGGGGTAGGAGGAGGAGGCTGGGGGGGCAGCGGCCACTTCGGCCAACTAACACCACCCTCACCCCACCCGGGTGTCGGGAAGGCAAAACGGGGGTTTGGTGAGATGAAAGATCGCACGCGGCGATAGGCAGCGTGGAGCCCCACGGCCGCCGCCGCCGCAGGAGATGCTGCTATTTGTCACAATTGATCCTCTGTGCGTGCTCGCTCCGCCGCGAGTTATGACTCGGAGGAGGCGCGGGAATGGGAGATGGCGGGGGAAGGGTGGAGGAAAGGGGGTGAGGATTAGTGCTGCGACGGCGCGGGAAGTTTTGATCCGACGCCAACGGCAGAGCGCACCACTTAGGGAAGATTGCGAAGGGTTTTCAAACGGAGGCATAATCCGGAAGCCCGGAACGACCGAATGCGTTCGATGTGCCAGCGGAGGAAATTAAGACCTCGCGTCAAGTCTTCCTCGGTAGGTGCCTATCCGAAGTGGGAAGGCCGTGGGGTGCAATTTGCTGTTTGGGTCCCATCCTTCCAATCATTTCCGGGACTTGCGAAATCCTATGAGGTATTTAATTATGCCCCGTTGCTATTGGCTTTCGTTATTACGACGAGCGATGCTATTCACTGGCCATCAAAGGTCATTTCCGATAAAATATCAATCCCTTTGGAAAAGAATACGCATATTCCTTGATGCATTGAATGATGAGTTCTAGGTAAATATTTAGAGAAAGACCTACATGGCAAAATAGTCAAGGTAGAAGGGTAAACATTTTGAAATACTTTAATGCACAGAAAATTCATGGCATTATATTTAGAGAAATAGATATATAGTAATTCTTGATGAATAGATTCGCCAATCATTTAGTTTACCAATTGACCCGGATCGGGAATTATATTTCTTTTGAATGCTACAGATAACTGTATGATTTTAAGTTGTATCAGGTTTGTTGTTTTATCCTAATAAACCAAACATTTCAAGAATGGGTTGTTAATTGAAGATTCGGGATCTCTCACATTGACGATTTTTAATTAAAATTATTGTTATATTGGATAACTAATTAATTGAACCATAATTATTTTGTCCTACTGATTCGCTTAAAAATCACCGGACAGAAATTACTGATGGGAATATCAATTAATTATAGAATTTAGTCTAGAATTATTCATACAATAGAGACACTATTACGATTAAATTGTGATAAAAGTAATAACCTAATAGCATTGTACGCCACATTTATTACTGAATATGAAATATACTCCATTAAGTACTTGGGGGTTGTAACGGATAAATTTAATAATTGTTTTAATATGAATTGCAACAGAATAATAGAACTTAAGTTTAGCGTGCTCAAACTGTACATTCACGAAAAAAATTACGGAAGGGGTTTTCCTAAACTCTGATGCTGAAGAGGACGTTGGAATTTCAGCAAAGTCTCACTTGACTGAACACGCTTTCATTTTAAGTCTACCTAGTCTACCTTGCTGGGGCAGGTTTTTGACAAAACTTGGCACTGCACACTACTGGACTCCTAAGCCCGAACTTACGTGACTCAAATATATTAACCCCAACCTAGATGCTACAGTACAATTACTCACTCTGAATATTTAATGTTAAAAATCAATCAATTTGAACAAAAATAAGGATGAGCGGGGAGATTGCATGAACGTATCAATCCGTACAGGAAAATTACCAGCCGTGAACCTCCTTGCATCGCGGGATTAACCTCAAGCCGTGGATCGGTCGCCGATTTTTATCTCGACGCCGCAGCGCTGAGACGTAACCGCGCGCTCCTTGGTCCTATCGCGGCGTTTCCATAACTCGTTAGGTTCTGCCGACGTCAGCATCTCCCTCGAGAGCCTAGACCCGGTGCCCTCCCTCCACTTGCGCCGCCCATAAGTATCTCCTTCGTAGTCCCCCGATCCACTCCTCCTTTTTTTATCCACTCTCCTCTTCCTGCTCCTCCCCCCAAAACCAAGCCCTAGTCTCCTCCTTCCCCTCTCCCCCTTACTCACTAGGAGGTCCCCTCCCCCCCACGAAACTACATCCGAATCCCCCAATTCTCTCCCCCACCACGACTATTACGATCGAACTTTTTTTTGTTTCCACGACGCTGAGCCGCCCGGCCCATGATGATTTCCGGTGAGCAAGTCCCCCGACATGGATCTTAGGGTTGTCTAGCGATCCCCTTTTTTCCCCCTACCCTTTCACCCCCTCCCCCTACATGAGAAGACCTCCCGCGAGTGATTCACTGCACGGGGACACAAGGGCGAGGGTGCTTACGGATTAGGGGGGTTGGCGGGAGTCGGTGAGGGTTGAGGGCAAGGGTGTGTGTAGGGAGTCATATCGCTATGCGACCAGATTTTGTTCGTAATATTTTTTTTTCGGGCGACTTAGCGCAATGGGTGGACCGTTCGGCTACTGACCTAAGGGTCCAAGGTTTCGATTCAAGGTGATTTCTGTCACGCCCAAACTTTGACGTTTCGGGTAACAGATCGATCTGCCTGGAAAGCTACAGATGGCAGTGGGAAAGGAGCAACCAACCCAAACCCTAAAATGATGAGTGAATTTCACACGCCTTAGCCCTCAGTACAAGGTGAGCCATTCTTCTAGTAAATTATTTTGGCGGTAGTTTTCCGGTCAAAACTCTTTTTGATGGACACGGGGGCTAAGCTGCTACACGTCGAAGCCCCACGTGACACGATAATAAATTTTTTTTAAACCAAATTTCAATGAACCATTTTTCAGCTCCATAAACTTTATTCCTCCCTTCATCTCATCCATCATCTAAAACAATTTTCTCCACCTTCTTCCGCATCTATTATTATTATTATTATGAGCAAGGGTACCGTTTGAGGTAAGTTTTGTATGGACCTAGACTAATCACTAATTAAACTTCCCAGGTACGTTCAAAGCTACAGCCTAACACCACACACTACGCACATTAAACTGCTCTTCAATTCGGAATACTTTCAACATTTTTTCATTCTGTCTTACATATCTATCCTTGTCCTCACCCTAACTCACTTGCTTAGTCTCTTCTCCATATTGCAATATTCAGCATTCCATCGCCAATCGAAATTCTCTCCGCTCACTTTCCCTGCCTGGACCTCTCCACACATACATCATCATCTGCCATCTTTCTTCAGCAACCATGTTTCCGCACCGTGCAAAACCACGCTCCATATAAAATATTTCGCAAATATTTCCCGAACATACGTACTTACTCAACGTATCTGTCATTAATTCCTTCCTACTCGCGAAAGCTTCTGCGCCTAACACAACGCTACTCCTGATGTCACTACAACTATGTCCATCCGGCTTTAAAACACTTCCAAGGCTGGTAAACCGTTCAATATGCCCTACATTTTACCCTGTATATTATGACATCCAATTTTTATTTGTAATTTAGACATCTTATTCCTTTTGGATCTCATTGACTTGGATGATTCTAATCTCCTACCTATCGAAGTGGCTCTGTAAGGTGTTTGACAATGATTGCAATTCCTTGGCTGTCTGGTCAACTACAGCTGAAAAATTCGACATATGATCTGATTTGATAATTTCCACACCTAATTCCATTTCTACTTCCAATCCTTCCCATGTCTCTCCACTCATTCCCTACGATATGTTGTAAATCTCTTGTGATAAACTACAAGCCTGTTTTATCACCATGTCTATCGTTCACCGTACGAGAAGCAAATAAATTAATGCTTGTCTGAGGATAAAAAAAATGGTAACGCATGAAACTGAACACCTCTCCACACTTATGTATAGAAGTGAAACTTGGGAATGCCTGGACAAGCGTGCTAATTGATTAAATTTGATAAATGAGGGCTACTAAAGGAGTGTTTGCGGTGAATATCGGTAATACCAGATGAGGAATGAGTACGTTTTGAAAGAATGCGGATTAGGTGCACCGGTATAGGACAAATATTTAACAAGAGTGCTCCCTCTAGTTTGGTTTGGTTTTCCTAAAAATATGGATGAGAGTCGAGTCACCAAACAAATATGTGAGAGAAAAGATTAAATGCTTTGAAAGGAAGTGGTAGACCGAGAAAGCCATTGGTGAATGTGACCCAACGGCCTCTCAAGACATAAAATATTAGTGTCTAAAGGACAAAGGAGCGCGTATGAAATAATTTGCGAATGAAAAAGGTGATAATAATATTCACATGGAGGGTAGTTTGGCAACAATTGGTGAAATGGAGTAAGTTTCTTGAAATTACTTAAATTGAGACTCTGCCGATCCCGAAAAGTAACGATATGAAAGGAATGCATACATGTTTTTATGTTTCTTCGCTTATTTTTATTTTTACCATACAAACAAAATGTGTTCGAGACGTCCGATCGATTTGGGTTTCGCGAAACTCTTTTCTCTTTTTCGCGATGCACGTTTCAAGCCTGAGGACCGCTTATTTAGGCAAACCGTTCGACCGGTGTGAAAACGGTCGCTTATAACCCCTTAGCCAACACATCTTGAGGTATGTTTATTAGTAGAGCGGTGGTGTGGCCGTAAAGTAGAATTGCCCAGGCCTTCGATTTTCTCATTTCTCTTTTCCCTCGCTCTTGTCATACATTCAGCTTTAGTTGCGATTTTTTTAATCCTGGGCTATCGGTCACAGTTCGTTGGAATGTTTTTTTGTGAGAGCAGTGAAGTATAAGAGTCCACAAAACAAAATTTCATATTCTCAAGACCTCTCTGAACTGAGTTTTCATGGTAATTAAAAAAATTGTAAACATACTGCTTCAATGGATTTAGTCTTCGGCTCCTTTGACGACGTAGATATCACTTTTTTATGAGGTTGGGCCGAGGGAAAAAGCTGGGAGCTATGAAATTCAGAACTCAGGTACAAGGCCTTTATGATTCCGCCAACATATCCATGGTGGAATATACGGGTCTTTGACATAGAATAATTTGTTTGGACGTCCTCTGAGTGATAGCTAGACTGCAAGACGATTTTGAAAGGACATTGAGAGAGAAAAATTATGCCTATATATTAAATCTCGAAAGTAAACAATCATTGGCAGTTTTCATTGAGAATCTCTTAATGATTTCCTTAAAACTTCCTTTCATTTTTTATCTCAGCCAGCATCCTTATTTTTTCATTACTTCTCCAACTACCCCTTCCATTTATCCTCTGGTAATATTCCATTCAAAACCTTCTGATTCAGTACATAACATTATCATTATTTTCATTTTTGTGTTTAGGAAGCTGTTATTCCTTATACAGGGTGCGGCTACATAACTTTATTTTGCACAAGGCAAAACCCCTTTAAAAAAAGGAATATATGCTGCCGCACCCTAGTATGTCCACCAGCTTATCTCTTACTCATCACCGCGCTTACGTATTCCCTGAAACTCCCCGTAGAAACCTTGTTCAATGGAGATTATCTCTGTACAGTTAATATACATGGTTCAAAATTGACCCCTTATTGCTCTTAATTTCACTTTTACATTTTCTTCCTGTTTCTGAAGCATGAGAAGGCCTCGAGACAGGAGCGAATGTTGCTGAGGAATCAATAAAATCAGTTATACAAATTTTGAGCGCAACAGGATATCAGAGTTTTAGGTATGGAATAAATACCAATATAAATAAAGCAAATGCGATGCGACATTGGTGAGAGAAAATGGCTGAGTTAAACCTCAAATTAGGTGGGCAAAAACCAGAGCAGGTTTCCCCATCTAGGCAAAATATTGGGGACAGCAGAAGAAGAATCTCGTCACGCAAAGATGCTTCCGCAAAGAACTGGGAATGATGAAAGGAAGTTGAATGAGGATATTAAAAAATGATTCGTTTTGCTTTTTTTTCAGCAATATACTTTTCATTGAAGGCGGCCATTGCACAATTCCAGTCGAAAGTATATATTCTTTCTTTAAAACAACAAATTCAGTAAAAGCTGAGCATTTTTTCACTTTCCATTCTCCTTGTTAAACCTAAGGTCTAGAATGACTTTTCCCGTGCCGTCTGTATTACTGAAGCCGAGCATATCTTCAGCTACTCTTCTCTGCAAATAAATCTTAATTTATTCCCGATGGTGCATATTGAAAACGTTTACATTTATGTACTCCCTTCTTCTCGGTAAAGAGATTATCACGTTCTGAAAATCGGAGACAACTTGCCAGGCAGGGTTAATAATGTGGTAGTAGTATCGAATACAGTTAACGAAACAGGGTATTCTTTCCGGAGACTTTTAGTTACACAGAATAGATTTTGTTCAATCCTCAGCTGCCTTCCCGTTAGTCTATTATTGCAACATCCGATTATTTTCTAAATATAGGATACCCCTTTTCATCAGCTATTCGTTCAACTTTTACCATTGTAAAGTTTCCTAGGCTTTCTCCCATCTCATCGCTTTTCTTCGTTTTCTGCGAGGATTTCTCTCTTTTCATTCTGAATGGAATGCTTTTTTTGCACGAAGTTCTTTGAAGTGACTTTTTACAATTCCATAAGGAGCCTCAACTTTTCCTTGTGATAAGTTGTCTTGACTTTCTTTTCATGAGTTTTTCATTCCTTCCTTCCTGGATTTTCTGACTTACGACTAATTATATTACCGAATATTATATATTTTTTCCGCCATTTTTCGGTCATGCGTCTTTGTATTTTATCCCATTCATGAGAAGATTTGATCCAATACTTCCTCTGTGGTCCGCGACTTCCTCGTAACTGCTTAGCTTCACCCGCACTCTCTGTTTTACAGTGTAAAGAGTTATCTCTTTTTTTTTTAATCACCTCCATTCGACTGAAATCTCATCATTTTCAACAACTTCGCCTAGCATTCTTTGAAAAAATGACGTTTTGACAAGTTTCCTTTAGTTTCCCTATCTTAAAGCTAATTTTCATTTCTCTTTGGTATTCGTAAAATTCAAATTGCCACTTGATAGTTTCCATAATTTCGACAATCGTTGATGAATGAAAATCTATCGTTATCCTGATTTTGAAGCAGTAGTAGTATTTAGGGGAGGCGACCGACAGCTGAGGTCATTTGCGCCATAGGGGATGGACAGGAAAGGATGAAGGGTGGAGAGAAACCCGGCGTCGGCATTTGCCTTCTCTTTACGAAGGCGCCAAGGGGTCCGCAGCTTAACGTCCCATCCGACGGACGGCGTACTCCCTTAAAGTGCCCTCCACAAAGCTCCTCAAGTAGGGCTCGAGGTACCTCTGAAAAATATTCAACACCGCCGGGATTTGAACCCGGGCCCTCTGGGTGGGAAGCCAGTGCGTTAGCCCCCGCACCATCTCGATCCCCCTGATTTTAAAACCGCCGTGTCTGAAATTAAACATCGATTTGGAAAATTTTTTATTCCCTTGGTTCATTTACGTGCATTTTCGTCAGCGTGATTCCAATTTAATTTTCAAACCATCGTTATTCGTTTTGTCTTTGTTATGCCCACTTGGTCTTCCGCGGCACCCACAATCCGATCTTTTACGTTCAATAAGTTTTCTTTTCCTTTGATGCTTCACTCACGGCTGCGTCTTCAACCTGTGATATTCTTTCACACTTTCTATCAAGCTCAGCTTGATACAGGTACGCATACTTGTACCAAAAATTGTATCCTCATTTCATTTTCTAACCTTAAAAATAATATTTCTTTTACCATAAAATGATTCACCGTTCTATCAGTAAATATGATTCTTTCAACTGTTTTTCTATTCATAGATCGGCCGTGAATAATTGTGTACGTATTTATCGCATCAAAAGTCTATGTCCGTATGATATTTCATTTTGACTTTTGACATATTTGTCATTATTTTATAACGCCTCATATATTTGAAATTCATTAAACCTAATAAATAAGACCCAAAGAATTGACCCACTATGGAGGGTTGCATCAAGAACCGCTAATAACATTGGGTATACGCACATTTAATAATATGTTGATGTGGTGTCTTCTAAAAGGCATTACTACAACTGTTAAATAATTTGTTCCCGCCTACAGAGACATGAATATCACCTTTCCAATGCCCTTCTCTTCATCACCACTCGTAAGAAAGAGGGGAGTGTTGCCTCCTTTTCCGCATCATTGATAACGTTCAATCGTTAGGTCTGACTGTTGTTAATATCGCTGAAATTCAACGATACCTTCTCAAGATTTCATAGAATATTTAGAACATTTTCCCCAAAGGTTGACTCTAGCGCCCTCCATACCCAAACGCTCATTTTCCATACCCTATTATTTATTTTATCCAAGTAAACTTTCTTTCCCGCAGTTAATGTTTAAGGGTCTGCAACCCCATGAATACAAGCGATCGATAGCTGTGAGAATTTGAGGGAAAAAATGTGGGTATTTACAATTACGAATAAAAGAATACGATAAAACCAGCCGAATAACATTGACCACACCATACGTACGAGTGCACAAAAAATTGGTAATTCCTTCTAGTCAATAGATAAGGGAAGTGAAAAATTACGAATATCTAAGACAGGATTTTTTCTGAGGTAGAGCTTTGAGCTATGGGCACCCTTTGTTCAAGGTAAATAATTATCGGAAATTGTATTAATTAACTTTCTTGTGTTATGAATGCTCCACAAAAAATATGACATCCCGATCTCATTTGTTTCAGCAGAATCATTTCCGATTAGAGAAATAGATTTGGAAGTGTAACAGCTAAGTTATAACACATAGCTGGTCAAGCATTAAAATTTTAATGGAAACTAACCAAAGCTATTGGATCATATCACAACTTAACTGTAACACTCTTTCGGAGATGTGATAAATCACTGCCGTGAGAGGGATGAGAAAAATACTAAATGCCTCTAGTGGATTTTCATATGATTATGAATTAAGGTATTCCCAACACCATAGTAACTCCCATTAAAGTCAGTGTGCATGAATAAGGATAGAGCACATATCAAACTATGGCACGTAAAATTCAAACGATCGTAGGGGGCAAGATATTTTCCCTCCGATACCTCCAGTTCCCCTCGTAGTTCTGGTATCCATAAAATAACAATCCTCGGATTCAAGATTGAAATCCGCGAGGAAATCACTCAGCATATATAACTGGGGCTCTAAAACCAGTAACCCTGTCGTTATCCACGAAGATAACACTCTGACATTTATATACTCTGCGTAAATAACCATTTATCCAATAATTATCGTGTGTGTCGAAAATACGTTAATTTGGTCTTCGAGAAAATACGTAGCATGATACTTAACATCAGCCTATAATTATTGCATGGAAAAAGGGGCAGACGTGTAATGTTCATGGTATTTTTATTCTTTTCATATCATTAGAAACCCAGTTAATATTAAAATTTAATTAATGGTAATAAAAGATCACTTTATGGAAAATAAATTAAATATAAAATGAACGACCCAGGTTGAAACTATATTTGCTGCTAATAGTAGCAAACTTGCGCAGTTTCAAATAGATAAGTGTGCAAGAATCTTGGCACGATTTGATGAGTCAAAAGACCTACCCAGCTATTAGTGGTACCTAAATGATAACTATAATAAATGATAACTATTGGAAAATGTTCCGATAGACACTGTGAAAATGATTCGCAACCCTTATGATAGATACACTCATAAGATTGTAGGTGAATGTATTCCGACTTCAGCATAGATCAAGAGTGTTTCTTTGAACAGTACTTTCTTCAGAATATATCAGCTTCATTTTTGTGTGTCATGATGTAGTGGGCAAATATTATTGAAAATAGTTTTGAAGAGATCTCTGCAAAGACATAATATTTAAGATCCATATGCTGCCTAAAAATAATGCAACAATGATTAACTAAACTTTCTGCATAACTCACTTGTTATACGCTACCTTTTTTAAATTTTCAATAAAATATATTCGAGGAAAGTTAGTTTAAGCATTGTAGTACAGCTTATCTCCGACTAGCCCCTTGCTCGTGAATTTTCAGGGTTATACAAACACACATCAGAGTAAGGGAAGGGGAGCAAGCTTTTTCCCTGCTACTTCAGGGGATTTCTATGAAGCTCTAGAACCCAAAAATCATATACATATTTTGGATAAAACTGGGAGTATCCGGAGTACCGGTAGTTGAACCTGGAACCTCTTTATCGCAACTGGACGCCCAGAAAATTCATGTATGTTAATAAATTCTAAAAATATTAATTCATTAAAAAAATACTCAAAAAATGATGAAGAAATATCGCAGGAAATTTGTTAGCAGTTACCTCCAGACTTAAAAAAAAGTATCCGAAAAGAATTATTCGAGTATTCCCTTCATTGTATTATTCGGTGTTGGTTGTTTTGAGCTCAACCATTTCATTTCTCAAAACACAAAAAAATTAGTTCGATATAGTAATATTTAGTGGCATCGGCGAGCATCTGGTTGAGGACTAATGCGTTGGAGCGTGACTAATGCGACTTAAAATTTGGAGGGGTGGCATGCCAGGGTTAGACATTAATACAAGTGCGGGTGTGTGGAGTCTAAAATAACTAATGATCACTGGGTGGTGTTCCCGCATGAGTTGAACTATTTCTAGGCATCATGATTACACGCATATGAAAACCTATAGGACACTACTTGGGCAAATGACAGCTGTGTTAGGATAATAGGAATTCTTTACATAGTTGCATAGAGTTGAGTGTTTTAGTCACTGATATGTCTGAGACTGAGGTAAGATAGGTCAAGTTGAAAAGGTTGATGTGTTTATTTTTGTTTAGGTTTGGAGAAATTGTGCCAAGCGAGAACGACTTTTTTAATCTAATATTAAGGGAGTTTATCTTTCAGACCTGGTGGACTGATCTACCATGAGTCAAATGTGGCCAAGGTAATGTTTGCGTCGGTTTCGAGGGTGAACTCCAGTACCCCGCATCATCCTTCAAGTCGCTGTCCGAGTCATTCCCATCATGCCTGCAGAGGGTTCCAGGAAACTCAGTTCACGCATACCATATTATCGTAAACATTGCCACCATATGTTTTGGATGAACTTCAAACTTGAACAAAATCTTAAATTAATACTTTCTTCGGTTCATATTGTGACCGATCACTAATCTCCGTTCATAATTTCACAGTTATATCTTACTACTTTTCATAATGAATATTTTACTCTGGATTGGTTTGATGTAAGTGTCCATGAAAATGGTATAGTCATAGTATCGGCTTCTTAAACCATACGGCTAGCGAGGTTTGAATATCAGTGGCGGTAGACGATTTTAAAAATCCACGAATAAGTGGTTTCCTATACGAGAACCTATTCAAAATGAGGTCATACTGATCCCACACAAACTTAATGATTCGATGTTGTAAACGCGCCTTCCCTATGAGAAGTGCTCGAAAATACTAATTTTTATAATTAGAAAATTTCAGATCTAGTTATTTTTAAAGAATATCATCATGGCAACAAACAAGGACGATGTCAGCAACTGCCAGATGCCTGGCTCTTTCAAGCGTTGGAAACGCCACTCCGAGCCTAATCACCACTTTCTCTCAAAGTTCATGACGTGAATGGACTGCATCATAGGTATTATGAACTTATACAGTTGGGAATTCAGGACAAAAGGGTTTTAAAATAAGTTACTTGGTGCGCTTGTTATAAATCAGGTGACAAAAAATTATAAATGTAAATACATTACTCCAAAGCCGAGAAGAAGAGAAGTATTAGAAATGATTGTTTGTCAGTATGGATGTGTGCACATGAGGGTAGAAATTTAGAGAGAGAGATGGAGAGGGCGCAGAGATAGAAATATAGAACGTAGCAATTGTAGGATTTAGAGAATCCTTCCTTAGCAGAAGTTTTTCCGTAAAAAATGGAACATTCTTCAATTGTCTCACCAAAAAAAATTTAATTTTCCCCTCTTTTAACTACCCTCTCTCGGGGATATTTTTTTCTGAAACAATATTCTCTCAAAACGTAAACATGAGTATTCGGACGCGTGTCCGGATAATACAGATGGGATTTTTCTCTCCTCATGGGTCCGGGGACGGAATATATTATACGTACGTACATCCCTCTCTCTCCCGCGACCGCATTTAGGGATATGACGTAACATATGGACATCCCCCTCAATAAAGGGATTTTGAGGGTGGTGGCGAAGTGGGCTGTCGGCGTTGATGTCAGGGGTTGGAAAAGCGGCGAGAGCACGGGTGGGGGAGGGACGTGGGTGGAGAGTATGGGGCACTTGCAGGGTGGGGCGCGCCCCTCGGGAGAAAACATGAATGGTCGGGTGGGTCCTACGGGGACACAAGTGGCGGGGAGTGGGGGTGGATGGGCGAGTGCCGGAAACACCGCGGGGGGCGGCGATATGGAGGGACAGGCGGCAGGGATGGAGGGTGGGCAGTGGTGGGTGAGGGCGTCGGTTTAAGTCGGGGGCGGAGCCGTGCGGTGGCTTCCTCATCTGGAGGAAGGGCGTCAACTCTCCCCTCGGTGATCGAACGCCGTAACATTAATTATGAGTCCCCCCCCCCTCCAGTTCGTCGAGTGCCCCTCGACTCAGACGAACGAACACCAAAACCCCTTGCGCGACGCACGAGGCCGCAGGAACACTTTCACCGCGTGCGCAAGAGTGCATGCATCCACCTACCCTTTGGATGAGTTTTGGGGCTCATGGTAGTTGAGATTTCAGCGAAACATAGCAGGAGATCAAACTTAGTAAAATCAACGGTCAACGTGTATCCGGGAGGTTGCACTAATTTAAACCTCAAGTTTAGTGAATCAAAAACAGGAGTTACCGAGAAAATTTTCGGCAGTGTCGACTACAAAATGACTTTCATCTTCTGTACTAATCAATTTTTTGTAGCTACGGTTTACCTTATATTAATACGAAATTATGTGCGATTTTTACGCCAATGTTTCCATTTTGCACAATAGAATTAACCAGAAATTACAACCCGAATATAAGATATCCTACTCAACAACAAGTCCCTCTTCATCTCTGAGTACTTCCTTCCTCCCTTCATCCCGTCCAACATCCCTATCCTATTCCTGCTTTCGTTTGCCCAACGCTCACCCCTCTATTACATTCTTCAATATCCCTCTGCCGATCAATACGTCTTTCATCCATTTTTCCTGCACCCTTATAATTTCTCCCAACAATCCCCTCTTCTCGCTCACCATACCTAGCACTTATTCGTTTGTTTTCCTTTCCGACCATTTCACCTTCTCCATCCTTCTCCACACCCACATTTCAAAAGCCTTCAATCTACGTCTATCCTCCTGCTTCAATGACCACGTTTCCGCGCCGTACATAGCTACGCTCCATATCAAAGTTTTACGAGTCTTTTCTTAACATCCTTTCTCAACTTCCCTGTCATCCTTACTTCCCTACTACTTTGACTATTTTGGTCTAACATTTTTACATTTCCCTAATATGTAGGTAATTATTTATCGGCGTATATTTGAGTCAAACCAGAGATACTCAACTCACAAATGAGTTGTAAGCCTTGCGATATCATACGTTTAGGTGAAACACGTAAATGCGAAAAAGTGAGGCAATCCCTTAGTTCCTTTTAAGCACACACACACACACACACACACACACACACACATATATATATATATATATATATATATATATATATATATATATATATATATATATATATATATACTTATATTTATGTATGTGTGTGTGTGTGCTTAAAAGGAACTAAGGCTTTTTCAAACTTAAAAATCATTTTCAATCTTTAATATATATATATATATATATATATATATATATATATATATATATATACATATATATATATATATATATATATAAATTGCCGTTTACCTGTGGTATTAATGATCAACCTGCTCGTCTTAAACTTCAGCATGCTCACTCTAAAACTAACGTTGCTGGCAGGAGGGAATTATTTTTTTGCCGCCGGGTGAATAAAGCTTTAGTAATTCAATGCAATGGATTAGAGCCGCAGGAAGATTCAGTCGGCCGGAGCTTGAGGAAACAAGTGCCGCTGAATCCGCGACCGTATTCATGCCAGCGCACATGCCATCGCCGGGCGGTCTAGGTGAAGGAAATTGCGAGCATCTTTAGAGTCGAAGCTGGCGGTCTCCCGTTGTGTAAATGTGCACTTTAATGGAACTCAATCGGGACTGTTAGAAACATGTAACTCAAAGCACGCAGCTGAGCGGGGACCTTGAAAGACGGTGCATTGAGACGCACAAAGAAGTCCGTTTCCTGGCCACAGCTTTCAGGCTGCATTGAATTGAGAATACTTCTGTCTCGTGATAGAAGTTGAATATTATTTGCACTGCAGGACGGTATGGTTCACATCACTCGATATTCCTTTCGATTTATTGATTTAACTATCATTTGGATTGAATCAATCACGGAGTGAATGCTATATACTACTTTCTTTGCTCTGAGCTCTTGAGTCTTGCCCTCTCTTTCGAGGTGTTACCGTTATTGAGTCATCAATCACAGAAAATATTTTAAGATTTGTTACTTAAAATTTATTTTTGTGAAGTGATGTTTTCAATAATTTGATTAACATTTAACATACTCAGATCAGTTCTTTGGTGCTAATTTTGTCGACTTTATAACTTAAGGTTGGGGCAGGGATTTCAAATGAATAAGTATAACTATGCTGTACTCGTTGTTTGGAAGGAGGGTATACATGTGGTAAGTAACTCCAATGGGTTAATTGAGTAATTAGAGTTAAGCATATATAATTTTAGGGATTAATTGAAGAATTGAAAATATTTAGCGAATTAACCTGATTTTTACAGACAATCCGAACAATGGGTACATATTTTGACATCCTTAGCTGTTTGACAAGAGTTGCGAGGTTCCATTAATCTACTAGGTAACGGTGTTCCCCGGTTTCGAAGCTGGGTTACGTCTGTCTTTGGATATCCCCATAATGAATCCGAAAAACGTACATTTCTAAACCACCATCATTGCACCCCATCATTAAGAAGCGCCTACTGAATAGTATCTCATTTTGTCTATTCTATCTAAGCCTACCAGCTTAAATTAGGAAAACGATAATTAATAAATGATTTCTTTGCCTTTAATTTATTTACCATAGTACGATTGTTTCTTTTATTAGGCGATATAAACACACATAATATAATTATACCATGCAATCTGCTTACATTATGTACGAGTGTGTTTCTAATGCCATTACTCTGCGTTATAAAGCAATGTGGCGACAAAGAGAGGTGCATCAAACGCTTCAGTAAACAACTTCAAGGTTGCAATCTTTTTTCAACGTGTCTTAAACGGTTATTTTATAGTCTTTTCTATTGTTATCTACTGTCATAGGCATCATAAATTGATTTAAAAAACTGTTGTGTTTTAAATTTACAGTTTATTGCTACGAGTCATGCACGATCGGAGCAGCAGAGAAAATTATAATAGTAGCAATGGGAATGTGATGGGACAGATGAATGATAAAAATAAAATTGACAGACGGAGTAGAAAATGAAGACGCAGTTCGTAGAGTGGGTGAAGAGAGAAGCTTATGGAGAGTGAAGAAAACTAATGGGACACATTCTAATCATGATAACTTGGAGAAGACCATTATTAAAGAAAGAGGGACTTGATGACAGGGGAATTTAATAAGGATGTTATGGAAATAATAGTGGAAACTATGACATGTTTTGCGCGGAGCGAAAATATGATCGTTGAAGGAAAATGATAAGCATACGTGTGGATAGGTGGCATTTTAAGATGAGGTTGTGGGGAAGGCTGGAAACGGGCATAAAGAAAAACAAACGAGGAAGGATTAGGTGTGCTATGGGAAGAGAGGGGATTTTTGGGAGAAATACAAAGGAGACAGGAAATATGGATGTATATCTATTCGATTGGCAGGAGGATGTTGAAGACTCTGATAGAAGGGATAAACTAAGCAAGGGGAAGGAATGGGATAGGGATGTTGGACGGAATGAAGGAAGGGAGCATGCGGAATCGAAAAAGGATTTCTTGTGGTGTCGGATATTCAGGTGAAAAGTTAAGGTTTTATGTTGTTAAAACTCTCTCTTGTAAGGTTTTGTGTTGATCACAGCGGCAAAGAAATTTATCACTGTGCAGTGACTGTCGACCTACCTACCTTAAACGTACCAATAATAATAATTTTCAAATGAACAATAGATAGATAGCCTTTGGGCGAAACTGAGACCTAATGGTCCCTTCTTCCGTTTAACCCATCGTCGTATGCATATTGTAGTAGTAGTATTTAGGGGAGGCGACCGACAGCTAAGGTCATTTGCGCCATGGGCAGGAAAGGATGAAGGGTGGAGAGAAACCCGGCGTCGGCATTAGCCTACTCTTTAGGAAAGGCACCAAGGGGTCCGCAGTTTAACGTCCCACCCGACGGACGGCGTACTCACTCAAAGTGCCCTCCACAAAGCACTTCAAGTAGGGATCGAGATACCTCTGAAAAATATTCAACACCGCCGGGATTTGAACCCGGGCCCTCGGGGTGGGAAGCCAGTACCATCTCGATCCCCGTCATATGCATATTATATTAGGCATTAAAACTTATAGTTCCATTCACATGTACACATAAATACATATAGACAGACATAAATTCATTTAGCACAGATTTGCACATCGAAAAGAAATAAGTATATACATATATATATATATATATATATATATATATATATATATACACATACATATATGTATACATATATACATATGTATGCATACACATACATACACATATACATACATTAACACACACTCATACGTACACACATATACATACATGCATGCACACATACACATACATAAATACATACATAATTACGCACATATACACCCCTACATACATACATATACATATATAAATTAAGGATACACCTACACATACACTCAAATTAAATGACAGTGAAGATAGAGAACAATAAAATAAGGAAAGTCTGAGCAAAGAATGAGGTTTGTGGGGAAAGCTGGGGAGAATAGAAAAATTCAGAATAAGAAAATACATAGGAATGGAGAATTTGGTAGGTAGGAGGATAGCTACAAGCCATTCTTTATATCCATATCCCCTGATGATGGTTTGCGCATTGCACAGTATATACACATTATGTATTGATCATAGATATATTGTATTGATATATCTACCTTTTTATATGATCGGCCAATTATAAATGCACCGTACCGACGTGAGGCCAATATGCCACTAGAGACCTCCTGCGTCAGACCTATCCTTAAGATACGCCCACTGCCTTTCATCCTCTTGTTATTAAAACTATGACACCATGATGCACAGTAGAATTTCCACTACGTCACCCGAAAACCGCATCTAATCGCCGCAGCGTATAAACGCTCTGAGGGGAGGGAGCCGGGAAAGTTGCGAGGGGGACCGTTGGAGGAGAACTAAATTGATTCTTCCGAAGCTCTATGTCAGATACGTCTGTTGGGCGACATGAGCCATACTAGGACACCCTGTTCCACACTAGGAAAGCCTAGAAATTTATCACGGATATTGTTAAGGAGCGAAACTTTGTGGCATGCATTCAATTTGTTGGACTTACATACATAAATATGCACATATGCATTCATACATACATAAATGGTATCCTGCAAGCAACCGCTAATGTTATGTGGCAGGGGTTGGTAACACACTAGACTACGTTTGACACAAAATACTTTTCCCCAATAGCGCGGTCGGAAAACATTATCCTTATCCCTATTCATTCATGAACGACTTGACTTAAAGTAATTCAACAATTTAAAAGGGTAAAATATTCAGTACAGAACGGACGATTTTTATACTGTGCGATTTCGGTTTATATTAGCGGATGACACCGTTAAAGTATCTGTCGCGGCATCTCCCGCAATTCCTTGGATTTGATAAAATAGCTGTCGAAAGAAGGAACATTTTCTCTCACTTTTTACCTAAAACCAATAAAACATTTAAGACCATTGTGTCAATCCTTGCGTCTTTTTGAGCAAACTACAGATTCTGAAGAAAAATTCCCCTCTCTTTTGACTTACTAGTACGCAAGTGGAAGAACATGGGATTCCTAGACTTTTATTTCGGAAAATATTAATAATTTTAAATTAAAAAAAAAGGCTTCTACCGTTATCGAATCTCAAATCCCATAATGTTTGACGCGGGAAGTTTCGCTATATTGGATCTTCAATATGCAGCGCGCGCGATTGTTAACAGTGCCCGCTCGACCAATAACGTCAATGCTATCAATGCTCCCCAAATTTTGTGATTCTCCTATGCCAAACGCAATAATATTCTTGACAGCGGTGACGAATCTAATGCGGATCTTCGTCCCCGGATCCATGAGTACAAACTGTACTGTGGGGAAAAATCACGTCTTGAGTAGAAGAAGCGATGTCAAGACATGATCCACTATCCGTCCCAGATATAACGGCAGAAATGTGACGTAAATTGACGCCGCATCGCTCTATAGCTGGGAAACATAAATTTACGTAACCGCCTTCCTAATGTCACCAGGCATTGTGGAAGTCAAGCGACGCTGATTAAGAGATTGGATCCAATAAATGCAGTTGGGTGCTAGAAATTTCAAACGCTATTTGTGGTCTCTAAGATTTAATGCAAGCATCGATCAGGTGTGGCGCCATGCAAGGGTTCATGGTGATTTGGGACTCGCGGCGACGGGCATAATCACGCCACATGGCAACAAGAATCACATCCTGGCACAACAATTATTGTCATCTCTTGGGGGAAAGAAGGGGAGGGGTAGCAGCCTGTGACGATACCCGTTAGAACATGGCGGGGGGAGGAGGGGGTGGTGAAGGGAATGGGGATCAGTGGAGTGAGGGGGAGGGGAGAAGTGAGGCGAACATTGCTTCGAGAGAGTATAACGGGAGGGTTGAAGGGAATGGGGGTGAGATGAGAAGGGCGTTTCGCGATACAAGAGAGCAAGGAGAGGGAGGAAGGAGGCGGTGGGGGAGGACGTGTCGCTGCCAACGGGTTGTGGGGGGAGGGAATAAGGGAGGGAAAGATTCGGAAGAGGAAATTGCGTGAAAGTTACGACGAAATTCCCTTGTCACTCTTATTCGTTTCCAACCCCATCCACTTATCTCTCCGATGGCAAGCCTCCCACCGCACCCCATTCACTCCTTCCTTCCGCCCGACCCCTCCCTTCTCTTTCCCCTCCCTCCTCTTTCCCCTCCCTCCCCTCGCTTTCCTTCCGTCCTTATGAGTGCGACATATCCCCCAAATCCTCATCACCCCTCCCCCCATGCGTCTCATATGGTAGCCTCGCTCCACTCGGGGTCATGTCCTCAGCTGCGAGGGACGCAACCCGGCACGTCAGCCCTTGCCCTCTCATTTCTCCCTCTCGCCCTCCATTCTCTCTCTCTCTCTCGGGTTCGGATAAGGTCGCGGCACGGGTAACGCATAAAAGGCTGTCCATATGTTACGCCACCAGTTTTTTATTTCATATTCTGACCCCTTCCTCGCCCGATGTCATATTGCCCGAATTGAAGCTGCTTCTAGAAAAAGATGTGCATTAGGCACAGGCTTCTTCCCTCTTTTCCTAGCAAATATCCAGGGCATCTCTACACCATGTCCGGTCTAAGATTTAACTCCACGAACCCTCCATCCCATTATTCATATTATAACAGTCTTTCTGTCGCTGATATCATTAATTATTTTCATGTTAATGATAACTTACGGCACTCTGGTTGCAAACATTGCGACTTCACTGCCGCCTCTAGATGGTAAAAACTGGTTTTATATTGAACACAAGCTGAATGTACTAAGAAGCGCATCCCATGATTCATTACGTGCTATCATCTTGCTTGCGCAAAAGCATTCTAATTAACTTACGGTAAGTCAAGAGAATGATCTGTTGAATTAAAATATTGTTATGTTTCTTTGACTGTAACTGTTGACACGATATCTTAATATTTCAATGAAATTGCCTACTTATAAAGTTTAATACAGAAGTGGGATCTGTCTGTGATGAATGCCCCTCCGCCAGGCCTATTAGCGTATCCTACATACAGAATTATGACCTTCCGGAAAATTTGCTACCTCTCGCTTCCCTCTATTGGCTATGTTCAGGCTAATTAGAACTCAATAACCTACGAGCTACCTTATTCGAAGTCTCGTATGGTGGAGTTCAGAGTATTTGTTTGACATCTGATAGGTCCGGTTTAAACCTAATAGAAATTTTTCCCTCTTTACTGTATTGAGTACCAAGGTTTTTCATAGCATATCTAGAATATAATGTTGAATGTTGTATTTATTTATCGTTATATATACGGAACAATACACGAATACTTAAAATTTCTGGTTACTATATTATATATCGCTGTAGTTGATGAATCTTTTCGGATAAGGTAAGATAATAGCAGGAATTAGAAAATGGCCAAAGGCTATTAAAATATTGTATTTTACATTGATAACGGTATACTACCTTGATCAAAAAGTTCCCGGAATAACCACCGTGTGGCGCTCCCATCGTTCCGATTTGAGTTCTGTTTTTTTTGTTAAATTGGTACATCTGTTGTTGATATTCCCTTTAAATCTTAGTGTCATAACTTGACATTTGCAAAAGTTACGTAGCCAAGAGTACATCTATCTCTGTGTGTGTTGGCGATTTTTTACAATTGCAGAAATGGATTTAAATTTGCAACAACGAACTTGTATTAAATTTTGCGTAAAAAACGGATTTAGTGGCGCACGGACGTTGGAAATGTTGGAAAAGTGTTTCGGCAACGATTCTCTAAAAAAAACGGTCGTTTACCAGTGGCACGAGCGGTTCAGAAGTGGTCGTGAGTCAATCGAAGATGATGAACGCAGTGGCAGACCATCGACATCGAAAGTCGGTGAAAAAATTGATAAAGTAAAAGAAATGTTGGTCAATAACCGCAAATTAACCATCAGAGAAATAGCGGAGGACTTGAACATTGCCTATGGATCCGCCCAAGACATTGTGGTTAATGATTTGGGTTTCCGTCGTGTAGCATGCCAAAAGACCTCAATTTCATGCAAAAAAGAGACCGTGTTGACGTCGCAAAAGACATGATTTGCGAGGCTGAATCCGATCCCACATTCATCAAAAGGATCATTACTGGAGACGAGACGTGGGTTTATGAGTACGACACGCAATCCAGACATCAGGCAAGTGAATGGCGTTCACCAAATGAGCCGAGACCAAAAAAACCACGTCGTTTTCAGTCAAAAAAGAAGGCAATGCTGACGGTTTTCATGGATTACAACGGTGTAGTGCATCATGAATTTTTGCCAGAAGGCCAGGCAGTAAACAAAGAGTATTATTTGGGCGTTATGAGACGTTTGCGTGAAGCAATTCGCCGAAAGAGACCAGAAATGTGGGCAGAAAACTCGTGGATTTTGCACCATGATAACGCACCGTCGCACAGTGCTATCATTATTCGTAATTTTTTGACGAAAAATGCAACAAATACCATCCAACAGCCACCGAATTCACCTGATTTGGCTCCCTGTGACTTCTTTCTGTTCAATCGAGTTAAAAAACCATTACGGGGAACGCGTTTTAGCAGCCGAGAGGAAGTAATGGAAAAATCGCAGGAAGCACTGATGGACATACCGAAAACCGAATATAAAAAATGTTTCGAGGATTGGATCAAGCGCTGGCATAAGTGTGTTGCAGTCGATGGGGATTACTTTGAAGGGGACAATATAGATTTAGATGAATAAACTTGTATTTTTAATTTTCTGAATACATTCCGGGAAATTTTTGATCAAGGTAGTATTTCCGTTCAAACTATAAATGACTCTTATTATCATGAACTATTGAAGTGGATATTAATATTTTCATATTTTATTATATGTCATATTGTCTGAATACATGTACAAAAATACCATCTAAATTAGAATTGAAGTAAATTTATTGCACTGAACCATTGCATTGATAACGATTTGGCGTATTAGCAAGCCTGGAACTGAAGTTATACATTTCGTAATTTCAAATGTAAAGATTTCGCCTTTGGCGCATTGGTGAGGTGTAATCTCTCACCCAGACGATTGAATGAATCAATTGATAGCAGAGAGTGCAACTTATTGAATTCCTATTAAATGCTAAAAACATTCACCATTGAATACACATACCATTCAAACTGCAAAGAATTCAAATTGGAATCCTTTTAGAATCCCTAAAATAAGAAATCAAGGTCGCTAGATTGAGAATAAATACAGACCATAAACCTTCGAATGCTTTCACGGGATGGCTTTAAAATCTAGCAAATTACTGTCAACATTCTACAGGAGCAAAGTAGACTATAAGATTGCAATAATTTGCATTGTTTTCCTTTACAACGACGTATATGTTGATTAAATGCTCATAACGCCCATGATGCTCTTACTCCGTAAAATTATTTTTTTGTGTACACCCAAATTTTCCTAATGAACCTTCATCTTTTATGAGCGATGGTATTAAATCCCTCATATTCCATGCCTTCCCTCAAATAATGAAGTATTTCGTCGAGATGCTGAGGGGAGTAATATATTAATCCGTATTTTACATACTGTTAAATTTAAATCGTTATACACTGACTTTTCCAATGATAATTGTTCGCGGTCTATTTTGTAAAAAGCTTCCCTCGAAAAATATTGGTAAGAGCCATGGATGCAATTAACTATGGGCATGAAGTAATTTCTAACAGGTGAAAGAATCCACCCATTAAAATTGTGTCAAATGAATCTAATTTTGAGTTCACGCTATTTTATTTATAATTTAATCGTATTCCCTTAATTGCGTAATCGGACAAAATATATATGGTAACATCAGCACTACCGACGGTCATATTTTTTGCGGAAAATAAAATCACATTAGATATCACAACAACTTACTTTTTGATTTCCACATTTTTCGGGCTGCGTCCGCGTATGTCGTTTAAATGTACAACAGTTTCGCCAGCTATCCTGCTGGCGTCCTCAGGTCAAGGATGAAAAGAAGCTTGTTGTCCCGTCTTATATAGGAAAAATCCGGCGCCAATACCGGGAAATTTCTTGGCCAATCAGGGAACGTCCTCATATTTGCGGGGAATTATTCGTTTCCACGCACTGTGGAGTGGATATCCATCCTCTCTGTTAAAATTTTTTGGCCTTTAAACTGTTGTACATTTAAACGACATACGCGGACGCAGCCCGAAAAATGTGGAAATCACCTACTCATCGCCGCGGAAACCTTCGAACGAACTTACTTTTTGATCTCACTTTGCACTTTCTCCTTGAGTATGGAATACAATTGTTAGAATAAAAATATTGTAATTAATCTTTTGAAAAAGGCTAATTATTGGGTTGTACGGCAAGAAAATTAAAAAGACCTATGGATAAAAAGCCTGCCTGGTTGCAAATAATACTTAGTACACGTATTTCAACTAAGTAGTGAGGCATCCAAAGTTCACTTATTCCATCAGCTAGTATTACATATTAGGCTAGTGAAAACTGTAAAAAATATTTGTCCATTTTGGCGGTGGGGTGACCAATAAGTTACAATACCTAAAACCTAAATTGAGTTTTCGCGTCAATGGAATTCAGCTATCGACTTGATCGTATTCCTCGAAAAAACAGCCATGGAGAGGTAATAGCTTTGATATGGCCTGACCTTTCGCAGTGATTTTGGACAGCAGATAAAAAATCAGTGGTGAGTGAAACATAAGTCTGCCTCTTATCCGATCACTGCGGACTCGGACCCCCTGGGTAAACGAATGGCCGGTTAATCAGAAAATACTTTCAAAATGCCATTTAATGGCTATAAATTGAATAAAAATTATTTATTGTAATAAATTGCGTTGTAATCTTTTTATTATATTAGAAAGGTAGAGTAATTATTGATCGTTGATTGAAAACTATCTCAGCCTTTGTACCTTTACTTTCTGAGTGATAGTTAAACATAATTGGTATGATTCACCCCCTAGGGAAACGGAGCCCCGATAGCCCGTCGGCGGGTGAAAGCGAGACTGGATAAGAGGAGGTCTACTCGAAATAGAATGTAAAAATTTATACTTGTTTTTTCATGAATTTATTAATAAAAATGTGATTACGTTACATTGCCACATTTTTCGTATGCAAATGTATAATATTTACCTACATTGCCTTATTAAAAAAGAATAAACTTCGTTTCTTTCCCGAGAAAGCACTCAGGCTATCACACATTCATTGGCTCAGTAACAAATTATACTACAAACACTGCTGTAAAGTATGATTTACATCTCGATGTGATAATGGATTACGCAAGAGGATTGAGTGAATTTACTCAAAAGAGACTGACATTATAACTAAATACTCTTCCCTTCACCCGAGTCAAATGGAAACAGTCGCGATTAAGTAGCTTCCAGTATTGTTTGAAGCCAAATAAACCCACCGTCGATTCGGTATGGAGAGGCATAAAACCCAATGAGATGACCTTTAATGTTGTTTCTAATTTTTCTCCCCTTAATAAATTAAAAGAACCTTAAAGAATTCTCGCTCACTCACCCAAACTGTTGGAAGCCCCGTCCAGACTACGAGACGAGATCTTTAAAATTCCGGCGGGCGTCCAGCAAGAAATAAAAACGGGACGTGTTGATCCCCAAGTGTCAAGTGCTCGAGGATACGAAGTGTCGCACGGAGAAGAAGGGTTCGGTGCGAAGGGAAGAGTTTTGCCACTCCAGCAATCACAACAGTATCTCTTGCGACTTGCCTTCAAGGCCAAGGGAACCCGGTTGTGGTGGGAAAAACGTGAAAACTTAAAGCGACTTAAATATGCGATAAAAATAGTTTTTCATCGATTTCTTGGCGGAAGCACACCGAGTCGGAGGCAAAGGGGGAGGGGTGAGAGCGAGGAGGTAGAAAGGGGGGATGAGATCTTTCTTTCCCCTGCGCCTCATTTTTTACGCGCCACATAAAGTGGATGTCTCCCTTCTTCTTCTCTTCTCATCCAACCTCTTCCTCGCGGGGGTCGGGGGGGGGGGGGTGGCTGGGGGACGAGAGGGTGGCGGGAAAGAAGGAAGGGTCGACTTCGCGGTACAAGGGCGGAGACCCAAAGAGAGAGAGAAAAAGAGAGAGAGAGAGTTGGGGGTGACGGGGAAGGGAGAGGAGAACAGACCTCCTCCGGCGTTTCTGGCAAAAACCAGCGATGCGGACAGGGCGGAAGAATTTAGTCCCCTCTGTCACCCCTTCATCTCTCTCTCTCCCCGCCCGCAAAAACGTCTCCCTTCTCTCCCTCGCCCCCCTCCCGCTTCTCAGTCTCCCATGTATCTCCCTCCATCAGCACTCCCGTGGGGAACTTGGGAGATGCCCCATCCCTCCTAGGCCGTCTACCCTCCCGCGCCGACCTCCCCTCAATTAACCATGGGGGTCCCTCTCCCGGAGATCACCCTCTTTCCCTCCTCGCGCGCACCAAGATCCCCCTTCCGCCCTCCGAGACGCGGACCTCTCGTTGTCATCATCGCCTCGGCGACGCTTCCTTCATCCGGTGACACGACGGCGGTTCAAGTCACCGTGGCGCGGTGGGTCCGGAGACCCCGGACTTAGAAACGGGCCGACGAACATTTAACGCGCAGGCATTTTCCAGTCCCGCCAGTTTTGTGAAAAGTGTCACCCTTTGAAACGGACATCTGCCACCGCCTTTTGCGAATTCTCATTCCTGAAACGTTGATTTTTTTATGTGTTTGAGGTTTCGGTGAAACCTGCGGACGATTTGGACGAAAAAAAGGGTCTCAAAAATGATCTCCAGGTATTGAGTACTATCTTACATTGGAACACCAAATGGCGATGATGGATGTCAATCGCGATGGAAGAGGAGGAATAAATACCCCCACTGATGGACAATGCAAGATCTTCTTTCGATGGTTCAGAAATACACTGTATGGTAGTTCCGTAATACAATGTGGTAAAACAAGAACGTACGCTCTAGCACATTATCTAACCCATATGATTTGAAAGTTTCCATAATCAAATGTATGCATTTAAATTAAATCGAACTCTATATTGGCTCCTTTTCATAGAGAATTCCTATTAAACAAGTGCAAAGCATCAAAACATTCCTTCATAAGGCAATTCCATAGAGGTAAATATAAACGAAACTGTGAGGTCACCCCACATGATTCTGCATTGTAAATTTAAAGGAACAGCGGAGGGTTGGGAAGACGCAACACAAATGCAAGGCAAAGAATAAGGTAAAAATATTTCAACCTAATTGAGTGAAACCTTGTGTAGTCATGAAACTCGGATTGAGCTGCCTAAAAGAGATAATAATACATCACATATTAGTGGTAAATAGAAATTAATAAAACATTTTTTTATCTGAGGGCTAATAAAACTATCATTACTTTGTATGAGTTGTCGCACCTCATAAGGTCAATAAATTCATTCATCATGACATAGGCTTGCTAGATATTGATTTATTCATTTTCGAAATCCAATAGTTTATTGCCATATCCAAAGGGTCCCCCATATATTTATCGGGAGAGAAAAGGTGAGAAAGCAGCCGTAAAACTTCTTTATTATGGTGTCCATGATTACAGGAAGTGGCACGAATAGTAAAATACCTACATTTCGCACAATAAACCCAAGTAAAATAAATTATTTTCATATGGCAGGAAAGGAATGACCAATTCTTATTTGTCTAATTAGTTACTCACCAAATACGTGTAAAACAAATGACAGAGGGTGGAAGGAAGGAAAAATTTAACTTTTGAAGGGGGAAATCGAAAAGCTGAGACTTGGGAATTGAAGGGTGAAAGGATGCCAGAAGACAACTCAAAACCTGTGACAGAATATTTCTGTGTCGGACTGATGTTTTTGGTAAAAATTATCATTTAGCTCACGCGAAGTGTGAACTGAAATAATTAGAGACGGTAGGGCATACAACGGCATATTTAATGGCGAATTTATAAGTATTATTTTCAAATGAATTATCATTTTTTTCATAATATGTCTAGTATGATTAAACCCATTGCTTACGCTGCGAATATGAAATCTTATCCTAGATTTTCAAGCTTCACACGGCCATGTAAAGTCAAAATGAAAACGTTTAGCGGTAACTATTATTATTCATACATATTTAGCAAATACTATTATTATCTTCCGCCCTTTTCAATTTAAGAGAAACCTTTCGGTACGACTTTATAGTTAACCGAGTAGAGTAGTTAATGACCCTTGAAAAGGTCGATATCCTCCAAAAGTTATTGAATATTTAATGAGATATTTATAATTTTTAACATATTTCAAAAACTGAGTAAACCACACAAAGGAGAAGTCATAGGATGTCTTAGGCAAAGGATACTTAAAAATGCCTTCCCCATCCAGGTACAAAAATTAAAATTTGTCTGCTCAAAAAGCAGTTACAACTTTGATGGAGTATTAATTGGCTGGCTAATTTTTTCCTTTTTCAGCTGCGATGTGAGAAGCAAGAAGAAGGCACGTTACAAAATTCCTCGGCGCATGGTATTCGATTTCTCCTCAGCTTAAAGTCCATATCTTTGAACATAGCTTCGAACAAAATGTGAATGTGCTATCATTCATGATCAAGAAAAATAAGGAAATTGCAAGAAACTGTGGGAGATGCCGCAACAGTAACTTTTAACGGAATCATCGGCTAGTATGCATTTTAATGCTTTTATTTTACTTTCTTGCATGAAAAATAAGGAACGTAAGAATTAAATTTTTATGTGCATTTTTTGAACTATACCATTAAATTTTTATATCCGTTCAGCGACGTGCACAAACGCAATATCAAATATCAATAACACAAACTTTGTTATTGAAACGAATGTCAGTAGAGTGAGACGTTCAGACGCGTTGCCAAGTCGATCGTCGAATGTGGTTAACCTTTAAAGATGGGGATAAGTTCAAATTGTGGTCGGTTACACCTGTTGATATTTCTTTAACATATGAAAGATATATCATATTTTGTTCCAAAACTTACAAAATCACCATTTCACGGAAAATCAAAAGAGTTAGTGACTCTCATTCCCAAATTTTCTCTCACTAAAGAATCCATAAACATAGTGGAATGCTGAGACAGACTTCATTTTTCGCCATTTTCCCTTAAATATTTCACCGGTAAGCGACAGCATATGAAATTGTATAGATGGATTTTTGAAAAGTTTTAGAATTTTGTTAAATTTTTATTTTTAAATTTTTAATGAAAACGTGGAGAACACCTGGCAAAAATAATGGGGTTTTACCGGGCACTTTTCTACGGAGAAAATCCTTATACTTATAGTAAATGGGATTTGAATTCTCGCCTGTCTTATCGTATATGATATCATTATCGAATGTTGATATAGAGCTGATACAGGAAAGTACTTAAGGATTTTGCTCCGGGGTTAGACGCTGAGCAAAGCAGTAATGTTTGGTCTCTTGTTCCGCAAAATACCTACACTGATCAGCCGACTAGGGCAAACAAAAATAAATATTTTCCAACTGCTTCAACACATAATTCTTTGGTTTTTACATGATATTATAAAACAATTTTACTTATTTCTGCTCCCAGCAATAATGAATATTAGTAAAAAACCATTCATATTTTCACGTTGATTCATTCGTTAACATTTGCGATCCACCCAGTGCGCCCGTAAACGTTGAAACACGGTCAAAACCAGGTCGGCGTTGTGACCCTGGAGGATTCGTGACCCGGGCGAGGGTCACGAAATTAGGTGAATTGAACCCAGCGGCCGTCTCCGTAACAATATTTCTCTTCGAGTCGGAGCCGATAAAGGGAACGCTAAAGCGGTGCCTCGGAACGAGCTACGTCGTCGAAGGACTCCGCCCCGGGATCGCTGTGCCTCCCCATCCCTCGCCCCCTTCTCCCGCCCTTCCGCCACCCTCCCTCGCGACCCCCCTCTTCAGCCCCCGTGAAGAGGTTCCTCTCCCACCCTCCCTCCAGCCACACGGAAAACCCTTCGCTTTGCATCACACTAATATTTCCGGCAAACAAAAATGGATGCAACCGAGCATGGACGAGTAAATCAATCCCCGCCGCACCCCTCTCCTTCCGCACATCCGACTCCCTCACTCACCCCCGCGGGGGGGACCCCTTTCCCTCTCCGCGCTCCTCAACACTCGCCCTGCCCCCCCTGCGACGCGCGCTCCAGTGCCTCCCCGCTCTCGACTCCCACGGCGTCTTCTCCTCACCACCGCTCTCGCTCGCGCCCACCGATTCATCAGGCGGATGCCCGAATGAATGGCCGCGTCTAGATCTTTCTTTTTTTGTCTCGGGAATGGATGGCCATATTTTACGTCACGCCCTATGGGGGAATGTTGAATGTAGGTGTATTAAAGGGGGGTTGGAGGGGACGTGCGTCCAAGTGGTGTGTAAAACGAGTGAGCGGTTACAGGAAGCGTGACGTCACTTAGAAGACTCGAATTTAGCGCGGTTTATATTTCGGGCACCAATGAAATGATCGCTTCCGTAATTCAACAATCGGATAAATCAAAGGAATTCATCCAGGCAGATGACACTATTGCAAGTCTAATTTTTTATCGATGGCTGAAGAATGATAAAATATTATTTGCATTTTATGTCATTTTTATTTAATATCTTATCCGAATACAGTAAAAGGAGCTTTTTGCATCGCATTAGTTTGTTTTAAAAATATGGAAAACAAAGCTAATAACAAAAATCCAAGCCCTTGGATAACAATAGTGATATACTGCCTTGACTATTCAACCAAACCCCAAAAAATATATTTCCCGAGCCCATGGGTGACTTAAAATAATTTAGTTGAAAAAAAATTACCCCGCGTACTTGACTTATTTTTCTAAATTAGTGGGCAAATGAGGTAATTAATAAACTGGAATTTTTAATTAAATGGAACAATGGCGTTAATTTTTTGATATTTCAATTCAAAAATATAAATTATATGAAAATTTCAACTGTCGGTTACTATCTGAAAATTTGACACCAGCGGTTGCTGGTCGTATGAGGACCATTGATGGGAACGGTGACCTTGGTTTTAAATAGAGTACACTCACCTCTGCCGTAATTGAGTCTGTGACTTGACTGTGAAGGGAGGGACTAAACTCGTCTCCACCGAAAGTTGGAAGCTGCTGACGTGATTTGTTATTGGCGGAGAGGAAGTCAAGAAAGGACAGGTAAAGTTTATTGTAATAAGTATACAGAGCGAACTCAAAGGAAATGTGACGCCATAGCTTGGGTGAAGCCAAAATCAGGTAATGGATTAAAGAGAACACATGAAAAAATCAATCCATATTTATAATTTTGTTGATTAATTATAACCCATCCAAACCATTTGCATGGATTGAAGAATTCGATGGTTTCATTGCATGACTCTGGGAAGTAAACTGTCCATGAAAAAAATACAGAAATTGGGACTTTGCGGGGCGTAATATAGTAGGAAAGTTAAGAAAATTTTGAAAAAAGGGGTGATTCCAAAAGAATATACATTGGGCGTAGCAAAATGGGTATTATTTAGAGGATATTAATGAATAGAATAGCAAAAAAGACAGCAGATAAAGTAATGTAAGGAAGTAGAAACTGAAGAACGTGTTGAAGCAAGTGATGAATGAGAATATTTTAAACATCTGTGCAAATAAGTTAGAAATATATTGGATAATATGAAAGAATGGAGTAAATTTAAATTCAAGAGCACAGCATAGGATTTTGGTCCTTTCGGTCATTAAATGATATTTTTAGACCCAAAATTCCGACCTCAATCCTAATTCAGAACCACCTACCTCATCTTTACTTTGGATCTTAACTATCCAAATTAATTTCCGTCGAGGATGGTTTTACTTTAACTGAAACTAACGAATAAGCGTCGGAATCTAAGTCAGAAGAAATTAAGTCCAAATAGTGGAAAATTTTACAATTATTTTTGTCGGTCGTCATATTCCAATTCCACTATACCGCGCATGAAACTTCTCAAGGGGCCCTAATTTTGAAGTTCAACTGAGAATTAAAAATAACTGAACACGCGGACAAGCACCTTCACAATGTAGAGATTGGTGCCTTTAAGCAATGTCATGCTCGGGCTTCGCGGTGAGGAATTGTTTTCATTGTGTTGACTTAGTATTCAAGTTAGCTTAAAAGACTCCTGCTGTTTTCTTCCGTTGTTGATCCGCAAACGCCCTTCCAGCAGCACTTTAGAGAAGAGTTCCCTTCCCGAGAATGATGCTTTTATATTGGCTTTTCTTTGGAGCTAATGGGTTCAGAAGAAGTAATTACAGAAGACTACAGGGGGAGAGAGCATGGCGTGCGTATGCATAATAGCGGTGCACAACGACTGGGGTCACGCAATTCAAAAGTGTGTACAAGTAATAATTTCGAGCGAGCCGGCAAGGGGGTATATTAGATGCCCTTTGTGTGATCGTAATCACTACAGTGACGAGACCGAGTATTGCATTAATCACCCGTAGGACGAAAGACGGCTTAAATTATATTCACTTTAACGCACGCAATAAATTATCACCATACTCAACAGGGTGCCTAATTCAAGGCCTTAAACAACACTAGGGAAGTTTTCATAGTGTAAGTGCTCTAATTGCGTGATTTTTCAGAAAGACGAAATGTTTAAACAGTTAGGTCAATCAGGAGATCTGAAAATTATGAATGTGCTCTTTATGGATATTTAAAGGAAAGTACACTTCGGGACAATTTTCCCAGCCAATGTCTGTAAAGGTTTTGCTGACTTTCCACGGACTTAAACTGTAGACCCATATTTGTTTGACCTTTTCTCTAAGAGCTAGAGTGCGAAGGAGTGTATACTTAATCAACCGTATTCAGGAAATATTTTAATAAACTAACTAAAAAATTTTCCATAATAAACAACACTATGTTCTGCAGCAGAATTTAGGAGCATTTCATCTTTATAATAAGGAAATGTTATGAAGATCAAACAAATATGAACTCTTGGTAAGTACACTTGATATTCATGGAACAAAGCCTATTGTTCCTGTTCAGCTAACTGAAGGGCAACTTATAAAATCCATTCTTTTAAAGCGTCTCAAGCGAATTCTCATAGAATATCTCCGATAGCTTGCCAAAACATTTCGGCCAATAGTTACCCAAAATTGAAATTTCGCATGGTAAAATAGAACGCTTGCTGAAAACCCTTTCATGTACTTTGGGCATGATAAATCACCAACGCGCATATTTAAGGGACTAGCCTTGGAAATCGTACCGCATCTATAGATCATATTTCAGAAGTCCCAGGTCACAAGGCTCCAAATGAGTGGGAAATAGCAAATGAAACAGTTATATTTAACAGCTGCATCAGGGAAGAACCGAGTACCTACAGACCTCGTATTACTCTCGCATCCATATTGTGCCAGTTCAGGGAAAACATATTTACTATTTCGATAATGAAGCACCTGGAAAGTCATGAGTAGCTGTTGAAAAATTAGCACAATTTCCGTAAGGGTAGACACTGCGACACAACTTGCGATTTTAAGTAAGATTCGCTTATTTGCTGACAAAACAATGGTTTACAGAGATATCCGTAATCATGAGTAAACAGTAGCTATGGCAGACGGCCTTATTGTTTTACAAAGTTGGTGCGACACTCGGTAATTAGAAATAAGGTTTAAAAAGTGCGTAAGGATCCAGTTTTTGGAATAAGAGTAGCTCCTCCCCGATCGCCTACTGCATCAGGAATGCCAATATAGAAGGTATAGACTCGATTAAGTACTAAGGCGTTACCTTCACTCACGTAATACCGTGGGTGAAACATATGAGGGGAATATGTGGACAAGCTAGTGAGCAATTGAATTTTTTAGAAGAGTATTCGAGAAATGTAACGAGAAGGTTAAATATCAATGATATCTTTTGCCAGGCCTCATTTAGAATATCCTGTGTCATGTGATCATCATGACTTTGGATTGATTGCTGAATTAAATCGCGCCCGACGCTAGGGAGTTGTAGGTATTTGTAAAACGTCGTTATGATGAGATAAGTATCACGTCTAGACTATCAGAGCAATTATATTGGGAATCACCCGATTGATTAAAAAATTAAATTTCAGATTAAATCTCATTCATCGGTCGTCTTTTTAGCGATGGTATTGAAAATGCATTATTAGCATACTAACCATATTGACTGTAAGTGTGCATAGAAGACGAAAATAGTTTTTTCCGTTTTTAACTTAAGTAGCCGAGGATGTTGTTTTCATTTTGTTTGACCTTAGATTATCGTTCTTCCTGTTACTAACAGCTCCTATCTTATGCTTGGAGAAACATGTCTAACTATACCATAGTTTGCGTGTCTGTAGCTATCTTGATCTACATTATAACGAATAATAAAGAAAAATGTCTTCTTTGAAGATACATTTCTGATATTGAATCACCCCCTGCCGCACACCCTAGCGGTGAATTGCTGGGTATCATTTAGAAATATGGAAATATTTTCGTTGGAAACCCTCTCTCTTTGACAAACGTTATGAAAATTTGAAGGTTTTAAGTGGATAATAATGTGTTCAAACTCTGATTCCAAGATTAAGCAAATTGTTTAAGATACAGATCTGAAAATAAATTAAAATAATGCAGTTTGGTTCGTAGCACGCTTACAAATGAACAGAGGTGTTTCAGTCTGACTTATACATGGATGCTGAATTGAATTAAATTGCAGGGAATTTTATTGACGCGTGTCAATAAGTCATTATAGGCTTTGCAGAAACCAAATAATTCAAATGCTAACACTGAATCAAAAATGAATAAGAGTTGGGCACACTTTTACAACAAGCGTAGTATGAATGGACCACACTACTCTAATGACAAGTACGTAATGAATACGCCTGGAATTTAAAATCAAGAATAATTAATTGATATTACATAAATGTGTTTATTTGTATCTGAATTCAGCTAAGCATATGAATAAGTAAAGCTTTGAAGGGCATGTTGAATATCAATAAAACAAATTGATGCCGTGCCTACGCTCAAGTATTTACTCATGCTCGGCCATGGCAGAGGTGTAAACATTAATTATTATTGTATTAATTTTATTATATGGTGAGGTGGCCTGGTTTGTAAAGCGTCCGCTTGCTGCCCGGTGGGTTCAATTAAAATTTGAGTGATGGACAACCTCGCCAAACGTTTAAGGGGTGCAAATTTGAGGGCACAAGAAGTTTGTGGGGAACCACAGGTGGCACAGAGAAATGGAATTATTCCCCATTCGTGTACGTTATGTATGATTATCACATGTCATTGGGATTAATCTGAGGCAATCTATAGACTCGCCTACGATATAAAGGCCAACTTTTGCGTTGGTTAAGGTGGTAAGAAGTTTTTCTTCAATATGATTTAATTCAATGTTTCATTCATATGCAAAATTTTTCTGGCGTTACCTAAAGTTTTTCTTAAGTAGTCATTACGCATACATTAAAGTAATACTTCGAAATTTGGGGGGTTTCAAGGACAAGTTGTACGTGACGAGTATTCGAAGTTACCGAGGTGCTTGCTACATAAAATACCATAGAATATTTCGGCCATGAATTAAGGAATTATAATTTGAGATTTTATCGTAAGAAATTTTCCCTTCCAAACGAATACCGTCTGACATTTCTTTCTCTTCCCTACCTGCTATTTGCGGCACATCAACAGACCGGTTAACAGACAGAAAAATGGTAACAATGAGGTATTCCACCCCAAATTATTATTATTCACGTATTTCACAGAATTGCTTAAAAATGTATTCATAAGAGGCTGCGCCTACTGGAATATTAATTTATAAATTATTCCGAGTATTATTTCTGCAATTTAGATCTCAAGTGAATTTATCATGCTCAGTCTGTCTCATTATTATGACGATGAATTCAAGTGAGAATACATTTAAAAAAATAACTTAAAACGGTAATCGAAATCGATGGTTAGATTCTCGTTTCCTGGTGAACTATTTTCAATGGAAATCTGGAAAGTTGTTTGCCCACTTTACCTCCTACCCTTACTTTGTAAAAACGCTTTCTCCTACTCCTAAACTCTTCTCCCTCTTCGATTTTGGTAGAGTTAGAATTTTCTGTATTCTCGCTCCCTGCTGTGCCTAAGGATCAAACTTCACCTGCTTCCTTCCCTTCCCGACCCTTCGGTCCTCCACTCTCCTGTTCGCTCGCCTTACCCCGTCGACTTTTCCTTCCACGACCCCGCTAGCCAGCACACAGAGAACCCTCGGGACCGCTCCACAAGAAACGGCGTCGCTAACATAAATGAGCCGTAAGTCACCCGCTCACATCCCAGGGAGAGAAATGATTTGGAAAATTCTTTCTCCCCTTTTTGCCTTCGCAGTGCTTCATACTCGCCGCCCTCCCCCCTCCTTCCCGGTCTCCCTCGCCGCCTCCGCAGACACGCCTATCCCCTCTCTCCCCCACCACGCAAGCCTACCATATCCCCCGCCATCGGTGGTCCCCCCTAAACCCTTGATTCTCCCTGCCCTTCGCAGTGCGACAAATTCGTCGAGACCGTCTCGCCGCCCTCCGTGCGACCGTATATGACTCCCACCACCCCGCCTTCTCTCTCTCTAACCCCCTTTCAACCCTCCCCATCCACGTATTCTCTCGCTTCGAGTGCCACGGAAAACTCCTTTGAAACCCTGAACTCCTCCACCCTCGCCACTGGTAATCTACAAAATTGGAGGGACCGACCTTAAGTTCGTCGGAGTCCCGGGCCGGGTCATAAACTGCCGTCTCCGTTTCCCCCAAATGAAACTCAGATTAGTTCACTGGTCGAGTTTTTGCTGCCAGGATTTTTGTCCGTGGGATACATTGCTAACCGGGTCGAATTGTCCCGGTAACTTGCCATTCTTATTGACCAAGCACCACGGACGGATCCAATTCCGAAGGAGGCAATGGGAGTTTTCGACAGAAAGGTTCTCGGCGACTATGATTGAAATGAACGGATCAAAGCTCACCATCCAATTATATTAAAGAAGGAGTAAACATCGTAAACTACTCTCCACTATCGCATTTAGAGTAGTCGTTATTATTAGCCGGACAACGTTTTCTTAGAGTAGGAAGCGTGTACATATGTATTGCAAGTTATGTGAGGTGTGACTCTAGGATGGGCAAGAGAAGTGCTCAATTCTGTCATAAGTTTATATTAATTAATTCTTATTTTTAACTCTTTACCTTATGTACTATGCTATAATGATTATATGGCAAACAACTAGATTCGCAAAGTTATACATAAGTTAGATAAAGCTATACCAAAATTAGATACTCAGAGTTACTTTGCAAAAATGAGATCATGCATTTTTTCTATTTATGGATCTCATCTAGGTCGACGGATTTCGGCGAAAATCTAATATTTAATAAAGCATTTTTTTCAAATTGTTTGAACTTATTTTTTATGCTCCATTGGTTTATGATTTCATGCCCTTTTATGAGGAAGTGTGTGCCACGAAAATTCGTTTGTTTCTCAGAGAGCGGACAGCGTTTTCTTAAAATTCGGTTGCTTTTATCCTTGGTAGTAGTATGCAGAATGTGAAAAATACGTAATCAATATATCCTTAATTCATCAGCCAAGAAAATAGCTGTAATTATTTCATTTCATGACCAATAATTTCATTAATGTGATCTAGAAACGGTGATGCTATAAAGAGGCATACACCAATTTTTCAAAATAATTATGTCGTTCGATAAAGATACTAATTTTATCATATTTCAGTGCCCCAGTAAATTTTTACGAATAAATATTAGATGATAAGACTATTTAATGATCTATATGTTTTTTTGTAAATATTAAAATTTATTCTTTATTCACTTGTCTCGTTTACAATTATAAATATAATGAGGAAAGATTAATATTTTACTTTTGAGAATTGCGGCAGCTTCCCTTCCTCTTTTAGCGCATTCCAAATGCTATCATTATATCAGAAAGGCATTTATTCACGTTACCTGGTTAGTTATTCGACGAGGGAAGAGTATTCCTGTGACACACTTATTTAAGCCAGCAGTATACTTAATGATAACTGAGATTCTATTAACTTCGCATGATTGGCATTTCCCATCCAAACACAGCGACTGACGGAAATCGGTACCAAAAATGTTGGGATAAAAATTTGGAGGAGAAGAAATGTGGGGTGGGGGGGAAGAGTGTGGGCTGTCCCTGGAGAGCGATCCGGGAGGTGGGGGTCCCTTTGGTAAAAGGAGCACGTGGAGCTGTGGTCAAAGCAATGAAGAGGGGATTATAGGACCTCGGCCTATTTTTTCGGATTATCATGAATTAAGATCACAAAAAAGGGGATCCGGGGATTCGGCTCTTGATGACCCTTCCACCCCAACCCTAGACCAGTGACCACCCTCCTCCCTCGTACTTTTCTCATATCACTCTTTATCGAGGGCCGTCGAGTGTGCCACCGGGGGTCATTTTTTTGACCCCCGACGCATAAAAAATTATTCGACTATTCCGATCACGCCTCCGTCCTGCGTACACCCCAGAGCGTTTACCCCACTACCCCCCCCTCCTTCCCTCCCGTTCCTCACCGCCCCCTCGTTTAACTCCCCCCCCCCCACCGCGTCTCACATAGAAAGCATCATCGTCGTCGACCTCCTCTGTTCTTTTTCTTCGGTGGTCTCCGTCGTGTCCCTCCACGAAGGCTTTTTAAAACTCGGGCCACCCCGTTGTTCATGTTTCATTTCATTTCCGCCATCCGTTTCCCCTCAACGACGTTGCTTTCCTTGCCTCCTCTGCCCCCGAATGTGCCCTCTAAACGGGTCCCGTGGGACGTCCCCGAGGGTCAGTCGCATCCCCAAAAAATCGTCCGGGAAGATTTGGCAAGAATCGGAAACTTATGTTGCCAAAACGTTCGTAATGGGTGGCTGGGCGGAACGTATCTCGCAACGCATAACATATCCGTTAAATGCGGTTCCATCGCTCAGATGATAGAGGGTGTATGCTGAATTTCCAATGATCGTATTATTACATAAAGAGTTTACCTGTGAAAAATATACTCGAGTATATGTTCGCAAACAAAAGATCACCTGAGATAACACGATCAAAAAACTTTTGTTAAACTGAAATTAATAATACATATTTCATTTCGGCATTTATAAATCTTGTATAGAACCCATTGGAAATGTCAAGAATGGAAATGTTTAAAGATTTAAATTTTCCTGGGAGCAATTATAATTTTTGTCCAATTATCATTTTAACTATTCTTAGCTCACGAGAGTCGGATCCAACTTAAAAATGTCCCTTTCCGTGGTTTTTGCGGCCATTATCGAAAACACACCATATTTTTTCTCTGTACAATCTTTGTATGCATCTCCATGCCTTTATTTTTTATGATTTGTGACTGTCCAAATAATTCTTAACTCCTATAATGGATGTGACACGGATTTTCTGTATTCATCATTCAGCCTAGTAAATAGTGAGGAATGTGAATCAGCGTAAACAAATCAAACGTAATGAGAATTTCGATAAAGAGGAAGGCTAAGTTAAAATTTAATATTGAGGGTATACTCTCAGGCAGGTGGAATTTTTCACCTATTTTGGACGTGTTTCGAGACAAGATGGTCAAAATAGTAGTGGCATAAGAAGAATAATCGCGTTAGGTAATGCGGCTTTCACTGGGAGGGAATTATTGTCAGAGACGATGAGGAAATATTTTACCAAAAGGTAAAAGAAAACTTTTACATGAGGCGTGGTTTTGTACGGCGCGAAAACATGGTCGTTGTAGCTAGATGATAGGAGTAGATTGGTAGCTTTTGAACTTTGGGTGAGAGGAAGGATGGAAAAGGTAAAATGGACGAAAAGAAAGACATACCAAATGCTGCCAGTCATGACATGGGAGGAGAAGTGATAATTGATAAAATTCCAAAGTAAACGGAAAGGTGGGTGCAGAACATAACGATTGGCGATGGAGTGTTGAATACTGTGATAGAGGGAACAGTAGTAGACAGGCAAGGGAGGGGGAGAAAAAAGATCAACCCGAAGGTCGGGTTGATAGGTGATGGTAGAGTTAACTCGTTATTAAGCCCAACGGCGTGAGAAGTTCACACATAAGGATAAGTAAACCCTACTATCACCTATCAAACCGACCTTTGGGGTGATAACTCTTTTTGTGGTTTATAAGAGATATACAGCATAAAAATCTTACCTTAGAACAAAAGTAATTAGAGTAATAACTAGGCGATTATCAATTTCTCAATACAAAATTAAAGGCAAAATAATGAATAATGATCGTATATTTTTATTAGAGCTAAATAATACAATGAATGACATAAGTGGTCCCGAGATTGTGGAAGCAATTTTAACGTCCCTCAAGGCGAATTGTTGGTCTCATTCTATTCTTCATTTACCTCATTAGATTTAGTAATATAACAGACTATCGATTTATATTTTCACATATTACGTTGATAATGCATGTATACACACATATTACCAAGAGAGGAAGTTTTGCAAAGGGAAGTGAGAATTTTTCAAAGGAACATCAACATTTTTCTTCAATATCAAGAGTGGCACCATCCATTTAAAATCGTAGGGAAATTAATAGAAATTCATTTTCGTGAATAGAAACTTTCTCAATAGAGACTTTTTGAAGCAAAAATAATCCTATATGGCTCACTGAAACCCTTAGGTTTCACTCTAGCATCAGGTCATATACGAGGACAAATCATGAATTATCATAGACGTAAGTACTTCGTTGAGTTATCATCATGATAGTAAGAAAACAAATTTATCGCATTCCGCACAAAATTTTCACCAGTTATTAACGTCATTATTGAGAGAAAGATAATTATTTTGGTCAGCGAAGATGGTGAAATTAAGTTCTCGAGGTCTCTGTAAAACCCTTGCGGTTTTCTGCACATTTTTGCATGCAATATTAAAAATGCTGTCTTCTTTTTTACGTTATGTGGTGCACACTCGTAAAATATTTGCCAATTTAAATTAAAGAATCGTGAATGAAGCATTCGAATATAAAATTTAAGAAAAGATAACCTTGAATACGCCTCGAGGGTTTGGGACTCGGTTGGGGAAGGCATACTTTCAGGGCAAAACAAAATACAAAAGAGGAAAGCTTTAATTTGTAAAAATTTCGATTTAAATAGCACACAGCGGAAAACTTTACTTTAAACTTTGGGATGGGTACGAGTAGAGTCAAGACACTTACAAAACTACCCTCCTGGAAAAATATGAATCCTTACAGTAATATTTTGACAACGAGAGAATAATTAGTACTGCGCATCAAAATAATAATCGAGACCTTATTGCGAAGTTAAGAGGTATAGACCTACAATATAAATGGTTCTATGGGTATTTACCGCTCACAAGTCGTGATTCTATCGTCAGAAAACAGCAAAAGAAATCTTTCAAAATTATCAAAAAATTAATGACGTATGGCTTCTAAATTTCAAAACCAAATCTTATATTTTCCATGAGGACGATTTCCTTAAACCCACCTGCCATTCGTCTTCGTGCTGTTTAAACCAAGATTACGCGAAGATGAAGATGAACATGTATATAGGTTATTTCAAATATTGTGGGTTGGATGGACACAGCAGGCTACTCTTAAACAATCAAGATTACTCTTAATGATCACTTATTCTGTTAAATGTTTCATAATCACAATAGAATATCAACAACTTTAAATTATGAGGGTAGTGTGAAAGGTTCTCAGAATCACCACCAGATATCAGTGTGCAACGGGTCTCCCTCCTAGAGATGGGTAATCCTTTATGAGTAAACACGTAACGCGTCAGTGCTCTGGGAAGAGATCTGTGGTGCGGTCGCCTCTCTGTTGTGGTTCCTGTGAAGTGATTTATGAAGATGGAAAAAATTGAGATTCGAGCAGTGATGACATAATCCATAGAGAAAAGTATGAAAGCAATGGAAATTCATGTCGACTTTTAGACCACTCTGGGGGACTCTGTTCCTTCATATTCAACTGCTGCTAAGGGGGAAAATGAATTTAAGTTTTGTCGGGACAGCTTAGATGATGATCTGCGCAGTGGTCGGCCAAATTGTACCACTTTCCCAGAAATTATTGCAAAAGTGCATAAAATGCTCATTGAGGATCGCCGACTGAAAGTGCGAGAACGCTGAAGCTGTAGAGATGTCATCTGAACATATCACGTCTTAACAGTTAAATTGGATATGAAAATATTATCTCCTAGATTGGTGCCTTGATTCTTGACGCAAGATCACAAACGCATCGAATGGACCATTCCGGACAACGTTTGACGCGTTTTAAGAGCAACCAAAAAGATTTTCTGCGTCCATTTGTGACCATAGTTGAAACTTGGGTTCACTATTATACCCCAGAGACAATGCAACAATCAAAGCGGTGGAAACACGTTGATTCACCACCACCCAAGAAAGCAAAGGCGATTCGGTCGGCCGGAAAGGTGATGGCTTCAATTTTCTGGGATGCGAAAGGGATTCTGCCAATAGATTATCTTTCCTCTGGTCGAACAATTATTGAACAATACTGCGCTACCCTCCTGGACCAATGAAAGCAAAAGATACTCGAAAAAAGACCAAGCTTAGCTAGGAAGAAAGTCCTCTTTCATCAAGACAATGCACGTCCACATTTAAGTATCGTTTCCATGGCAAAAATACGTGAGCTAAGATTCAGATTATTGCCACACCCACCTCATTTGCATGCTTTGTCTCCATCTGATTTTCATCTCTTTCTCAAGCTCAAAACTTTCTTCGGTGGATGAAGATTCTCTTCAAGGAAATAACAGCCGATGTAGACGGGTATTCCACAGACGTGAAGGAATCTAATTTTTGAGATGGGATCAAGACTTTGGAAAATCGGCGGACCAAGTGCATTAGTGTACACGGAGACTACATTGAAAAAAAAGAAAGTTTTACTGAGGCAAATCGTTCATTTCTATTCCATTCCGAGATATTTTCAAATTAACTTCGTATTTTATTCAATGGTCTCTTTTTAGACGCACTAGATTTGCAATTTGACCATTAATTTAGTTCAGTGAATATTTTGATTAGTTCAGCTCAGGGGGGCTTACTTTAAAGCATACTGAGAAAAGCTGAGCGCAGTTATCGAGCAGATATGATCCTCTCCTAGTTCTGTCAACTTGAATCAATTTCTAACAACTGTCCCATGGTTCCGGGCTAACATTGCGTGTAGCAGTCGGCAAACTAGAGTGCCCACTGAGTTCGATTTATTCGGTAGTGATAAGATACCTTAGGAGGCAAGTAACAAAGATATGATTTGCGAATGTAAACAAATTATTGAATTATAAAAGTGGTTGGTTGAGGGATGGAAATAAAAGTGGATCTGAGAGCGAATATCAAGAGGGTGAGGACGATTTATAAAGTAAATACAGAAGCATGTTTTCTGTCTTAGCATTATGGAAACATTCGGTTCAAGCAGTTTAGTAAAGGCTATCAAATTCTGTAAGTAACATAAAGCAGTTACTTAGGCGTTGGTGACAAAGAATTATCTTTGAATACTCTGTTTCTAATTACTTTGTAAGATTAATCAAATGAAACCTTAGTCATTTACTCGAAATGTCATAACTGAATATGATATGTTAGAAATTAATTCCCTTTCAGCCAAGAAACCTTCCAAGATGGCTGAAATAAATTAAAAATTACGAGGGAGGAATTCCCGGGGGGAAAATAAAGAAGGCAAAAGAATGCAGACGAATATATAACTGAGCATCCAAAAAGATATGACTTCCAAATTAGACCGACCCAATCCTCAATATCAACCAAAAATGAGTATTTCAGAGGCCAAATTTTCCCAGTACTTACGAATCATACGTATTTGTTATCTGCTACCATGAGAGGTCAGCAGTAAGCTGTTCTCTTGATTATGCGGATCTCATAAAATGAGAGAATAATCTCTTGAAAATTTAAGCATAAGTATTTAAAATGATGATTAATGCGACCATGAGTTGCATGTAGGGATAAGGGGCATATAGATAACTGTTGACACCTTTTCGGATTTTTAAGATTCAAACCGCGAATGATTACGAAAGTCGGCAGATGAGTGAGAAATCCTAGTGATATAGTCAGTAGATAGTTATCTCGTAGAGCATTTTCACACTTTTCAACTCACAGTGCCCTCAAAAACAGAACGAAACATGGACAGGGAATTTTAACACGCACAGCTTCAGAGCCAGAAGTCCAATTAGACTAGTGTTCCACATGTCCGTTTTTTCGATTCTCGTTGCATTTTTGAGAAATTATTAAACCTTAAAGAGTCTACAAATGCATTGAAAATGAAAGAACTTTGATTGTAAGAAACTGGAAGAGATAAAGAATAAGAGACAGCCAGTTGAAATACAAGCTAAGTACATAAAAATGCATCTGTAGGCACTCCTTCATTTGAGGACTTACTAAGGGGAAGGTATATGTCTTAGCACGACATATTGGTAGATACGACGTCAATTATATTTATCAGAATTGAAATAAAAATATTTCCAATGATGCATCATAGACTACAAACGTTTTCTAGCCACTGATCACAAAGATATGTGAGTAAATAGAAAGAAAATTGCCAAGGGATGAGCGAATAAAGCATTACTTAGCAAGGAATAATCTATTTCAGTATAAGTTGTAACATAAATTACAGATTCAGGTGTGATGTAGTGGAACTGTTCCATAATATCAGAGACGAAGATTACTACGATTTTGCAATAAATAAAAATGTATTCACGACCAGTTTCGGTGCACTACATCCTTTTCAATTGAAGCTCTCACTGTACAGGTCAATTTTATATATATATATATATATATATATATATATATATATATATATGTACACATACATATATATTAAATATAGGAGGGGGGGAAACCAGGGTGTCTCCACGTGTTGGGAGGGGTTATGGTGAGGAGGAAAAACCGAAGCTCTGGGGATGGGAGAAAAAGCGGGTTAAAGTGGGGGTGGAGGTTGAGGGTTTGAAGGGGAAGAGGGGTACAGTGTTTTGAGTGGTACAGTCTTTTTAAATCGGGCAGATCCCCGACAGATGAAGATTCGCGAACGGGACAGCCTTCCACTTCGACAGACCCCAACCATCTCAAAGTGATGAAAAATTTGGTGCGGGCAAATCTCCGTTAGCTGTAAGGCAGATAGCCTAGGAAGTGAACATTATTAGTTTTGGATCCTGTCACACAATTTTGACTGACATTTTGGGCATGACGCGCGTCGCATTAAAATTCGTCCTGCGGGTGCTGACTGATGAACAGGGACAACGTGTGGACATTTGTCAGGAACTCCTGGACCGAGCCAATGCCGACCCAGAGTTTCTTAAAACCATCGTAACCGGTGATGAAAACTGGGTTTCATCGCCGCACGCCAGTTCACGTGGCGCTGATCGTGACAAAGTTTTTCGCCAGAACCGGAATTTCCGTGATCCCGCATCCACCCTACTCTCCAGACGTTGCTCCATCAGCCTTTATTTGTTTCTGAAGTTAAAACCAACCTTGAAATAGTGGCGAGTCGACTCTATTGCGGACATTAAAACTAATTGTACGGCGGACCTGAAGAGGATCCGTAAGCCGGCTTACCAGGCACGGTTCGAGAGCTGGAAGAAACGTTGGCAAAGGTGTGTCGTCAGCCAAGGCGCGCCAAGTGCAATCCAATGGAAATCGGTGTGGGCGATGGCGAATGGTATCCCTTGACAAGGGGTGAGGGCTGCCGTGGGGGTCGGTCGGAAGGGGATGGCCGACAATGATGGGCAGTGGTCTTGTCGGTGATTTTACGCCCCACAAGGAAGGGACCGCAGGAAAAAGAGACAATGATAGTGTGGGGATGGAATGGAAATATGTAGCAGTGTTTGGAGTCCCGTGGTCTGACTCCAGAATAGCCTTTTTCCACGTCTTCCCTCTCCCTGTCACGGGTGGACCGGCGGGGACAATCCTAGTGGATGAAGAATGACTTTTCCTTACGGCGTGTGCGTGTTTTGCCGGACTTCGTGTCGGGGGGGGGGGGGCGTGAGGGTGGACCCTTTTGGATGGGGTGGTTCCAGAGTCTAGGAACATCCCTCCTCCTCCTTACCTCCCATCTTCTCGGGGCTGTTTATTCCACACATTTGTATTTATTCATTCACCCATATTTCCAGTCCAGCATTTTTCGGGACCCCTCGTAAGGGACGGGGGAGACGAGGGTAGGTATAGTTGAAGGAGAAGGAGAGGGGTGATTCGAAGGTTGTGGTTGATATCGGGGTGGACTGCTCGGCGGAAAAAACGGCGGATTGGGAGTGTAAGAAGGTTGACGTGGAATTGAAGGGAAACGGGAGGTGGTTGACAGTGGAGCGACTAGGTGGAAAGGCTTTTTTCCAACTTCGTATCCTTTACTTTTTAGGTGATTTTGGATTTCATACGTTCAGAATGCATAAGAGTTTCGGTTGGTCAGGTAATCTGCTCGAACTTTCGCTCGTTGAATACCACTAAAGGTATGAGGCACGCGTGTGAAGTATTTTTTTCTGGAAAATGTGACCGTCGTAGTGGAGATAATTTCAATATAATAAAGAAGGTTTTTCAATCTTAGCCGAGATAATAATCAATCAATTATAAGTTCATGGCTTGAGAAAACAATATTACTAGAGGAACAATCAAACATACAATATATATTTGCCATATTCGACAAAATTTAAAACCCCATTCAGTGCCAATGTAAATACTGACTGGGGCTGTATACTGTTTCCTGGTTCCGTGAAATAGATTGTTATCATGCCTCTGCTTTTATTTTTCTTGTTTGGTAAATGAAAATCATTCATCTCACCCATGAGTGCCTTACCGATGTTTTCAATTTTAATGGCTCATTTCATAACATTATTTAAAACATATGCTGAAAGAATATCCAAATCAACTATCATTAACCCCCAACTTTTAATTACCTTTGGACCAAGTAATAAAATTGCCTAAATAAAAATCTCCTGGTTGGCTCTTTGCGCAAGAGACCAAACGCCTGAACCAAAAACTTATCTCGATTTTGAATGCCGCGGGTTCACGCATGAAATGCATTTCCTTGAATTGCAGAATGACGTCGGTCTTCAAGGGAATGCCCAAAAGAAACCCAATTACAACAGCTGCTGAGTGCATTCCACGCTTTTCTCTCGCTGTTAAATCTACGAGCTATCATCTCTATATAACTTCCCTCGTTCGTTTAGCCCTTGCGGTGAGGAAGAGGCAATACTCGGCGAGCGGGGGGGAGGGGTTCAGCGGCAGATAAAAGAATAAGGAGATAAAAGACGGAAGGAAAAACGGAAGAGGGGGAAATAAACGGTGAGGAGGGAGGTTCGCGGGGCATGGATCGGGGTAGTCAGGGTTGGTATAAGCGCAACGGGGGATCAGGAAAGGCCGAGGGTATCGGAGGGGGGAGGGGACAAGTTTTCCTCCCGGGGGGGACTGGAAAAAAAAAGACCTCTGGAGCGATCGGAATTGGGAGAGGGGGAGGAGGAGAGAAGGAATGGGGGCGGGGGAGGAGCAGCTGGGGGGGGGGGCAGAAGGGATAAAAATTGCAGTCGTTCGCCGCAACCACTCGCAAACTGTTTCTTATCCCCTACGACCCTCACCTCCCTACCTCTCCTCCCCACCCACACGTCCCCACACCCCATCCGGGTGCGTAGTATATCTCCCGAACTCCCAACATCTCCCCATCGGCCTTACCCACTCCCCTCACGAATGTCCAACGGCCACCACCAATTTCTTCCCCTCCCTCCACCACCACATTAACATCCCCAAGCAGTCACCTCCCCTTCTTGAGACCCTTAATATCTTAGTCCCCGTCCCCTACCCCTCCAAAGCCTCCTCCTCCTCCGCTTCTCTTGGAGCGGCGGCTCATTCTCCCGATTTTATTCCCCTCCCACGATTCCCTTCACCGCTTCCACTCCCCCCGTCCTCCACACATACACCAATCTCCCCCTCTTTATCCCAGCTCTTGGACACTTCAACCACCAGCTACATTCCCATTTATTTGAGTCCCTCCCGGATAAGCCCCTTTCCTCTCTCCCATCCTCGGAACCCACCACCTCCTCAGTCTCTCTCACCCCACTCCACCATCATCCCTTTTCTATTTCTCTGACCCCTCCCACCCTTCCGCTTCTTCTCCCTCCCCTCGCGGAACGTTCCCCGGGAGAGAGGCCTCGATCCCCCAAAACCCCTCCCTCCATCTCCGTCGCCGTCGGCCTCTCGAGTGCGTGTGTGCGCCCCTTCTCGCTGTCCACTCCGGATGACCGGAGGCCGTCTCTCCACTAGCAGCAGATCCCCTGTCCCCCTCTGCTCCCCTCACCAACCCACCCCCGCACGACGGCGAATCCATTCCCCACCGCCTCCTTTCCCACTCTCGCACCCTCCCATCCCCACACACCCCCACCTCTCGGCCCCTTTGCCGAACCCCATCCGCCTATCTCTTGCACGCGTCCCCGGAGCGGCCGACCCTGCCCCCTCCCCCCGCCACACCCTTTAGCGGTCTCCACCGCCCGCCCTTCCCGTTCCTGCTAGTTCACTCCCCTTCACCCCTTCCCGCCGACCTCCCGATCCAAGAATGAAATCGACATCGTGTCGCGGTCGGGGGGGGGGGACACGTTCGGTGTCGCCGCCGCTCGCCGCGTGTACCGACCGAACCGATCTTGATTTGGGTGTGGTTTCGTTTTTCGAGGGTTTTCGCTGTCGCCTTCCGCAACCACCTCGCCCCAAGATAGAAGGGAGCATCGTGTGGGTGGGTGGATAGGGAAGAGAGGACAAGAAGGGAGAGAGAGATAGAAAAAAATACAGGGAACGAGAGAGAGAGAGAGAGAAAGCGGGAGGGGAAATTGAGAGCGCGGGCGTTTTGAAAAAAATCCACAGATCTGAATTGATTCGCATCCCGGAGAACAGACATGGGTACACGGAGGTTCCTCGACGGGATGAACTCTTTCCGCTAATTGGGTGTCGTGTTAAGAGTTTGGGAACGAATCGGAGATGGTGGTCCTATTTAGCATCTCTCGAGTGCCCGTTTGTGCCAGTTGTTTTTTTTGAACATCATCCAGCGTCTATCTCGAGGCTGTAATGAAAACTTCTCGGCTTCTGCTTTCGTCATTATAATGCCTACTATTGTTTACGAGCCAGCACTTGTGTCCCTATTTTCCAAGACTTTTCTCTGCGTGAGTGAGAATTTGCTATCCAAATGGGAACGGTTACCTGCAGGCGACGGAGTAAGTAGTAAAAAAATTAATAAAGTTACTTCATTTTGCAAGGAAGGATTCCCAGCAGTTGGTTCCGTTGCTTTACGGATGAGTATTTCATTTTGGGCTCTTCAATTGAAATACGTCAAAAACTTTCGTTAATTTTTTAAGCATGTAAAGCTTAAAATAATATGAACATGTAATCAGGAAAATAATATATTCTCATCCTAATATCTTAATACTTCTAATAACGTAACTCGTATGAAATGTGTAGTTAAGGTGGTTTTGAATCTTCAATTACTCATTATATTTGCTTTTCAAATAAACAAATACGTTTTTAACTGTGTCATTGTAATTACGTTAATAGAATATATTTAGTAATATTATTAAAGTAATTTTTGTAGGGTATCCTGGCCTCATAAATATTTTCATTATTTAAACTCCCTTAATATGCCTCCATTCATGCAATCATATCGGGATGTATCGTAGAATACCAGAATTTAGCTTTCAAAAGGGAATGATACGTAGGTTTTCAAAATTTAAATGAAAATATTAGTTTTATTAATGCGCTTCAATAACTCTTAAGATTCCCTGAAAGTGGAAGACGGAAAATTAAAAATGTAGCATGACTTAACTGACGTGAACAGTTGACCGATGAGTCCTTCATAACGATCGTTTCCTTCTTAAGCATAATGCTTATTTTTATAAGTACCACATATGTGATGATATAAACCTCTTTTGATTACATATTACCTATATGTAACATAGGCGCACGTTGTCCCTCGGTATACCAAGTATCAACATTTTTGAAGAGCAATTTTAGGAAAATCGGGGTGAAGCCGTTACAACGGTCAAGACCAATTTACAATTGGACAGAACAGAGGGACAGCGGATATGTTCTCTCTTGTTCCTGACACCCAATCTATTGTTTGGTTAATGGAAACACCACTTCAGCTGCTGGTCAGAAGAACGGCGCCATTCATCTTGCCGACGTACGTAGCAATGACACTTTTAACTTATCGCCCTTATCAGCCGGGCGATCAATCGCATCCACGGCGAGAAGTCATGTCGGCGGCGAGCACATGTGTCCACCTCACTGTCCTCCCCTCGGGTCGGGCCAACCACCAAAAACCACCCAGCCGTTCCCCGGGGGTCCATCCACGCCGCACCGGTGTCGCTCGATGAGATCACCGGAGCGCACGCTTCGGGGGATGAAGGAGCGGAGGCGGGAGGAAGGAAGAGGGCGCCGGAGCTCCCCTAGACGCCTCCGGGAACCCTCGGGCAGACGCCTCCGGAGCCGCCTTCGACGAGGGTGGGGGTCACGCCCCGCATCACCCTCCTTTCCGCCCGCCGAGGCATTCCGCTCTTTGCCGCCCCTTTCCTTCCGGGCGACCGGTTCACCCCATCCCGTCACCCCCCCCCCCCCACCGCCCCGCCCCGATCGCCATCCAGCGGCATGCCCGCGACAGGCATTCATCAAATTATGTCCGCCCGGTCGGCTCGCAGGACTGCCGCCCGGTCGTTCGTTTCCCGAGCGGGGGAAACTTTCCCCTTCCCCCCCTCCCCCCGAGCACCGTAAATCCTTTCATATTGCCTCCGAACTCCCGGCTCTTTCTTTTCCTTCCGTCGCCAATCTCCTCTTCTTTACCCTTCGGTACCGAGGCTCTTATTTCTTGGGTTAATAAGAATTCCTTCGATTTTCGGCCAGTGGACGCGCGCTCCCCGCCGCAAGGACGGCAGTCGGACGGGGAACGACATAAAATCGTCGTCGGATCCCGTCAAGATCGCACACGTCAAGTCGGCTTTGCTCCTGGCCGTCCTAATGGGTTATCTTAGGTTTTCTTTCTTCCCGCCCGGAGATGTCGATAGTTGGAAGCTCGACGAGGAAGGATTTGGCGTTGGGCAAAAAATCAGATTCCAATAGTGATAAGGATGATATATTTCGACCACTTGAGAATGAGACGTTTGTGAATGGAAATTTCTTATTTAATCACATGATGTACTGCAAAGCAAGCGCACAGATTAAAGGTGCTTGGTGGGAGAATTGCTCAATTCCTTGGTGAAACGGATAACTACAGTGCGGACAATGATTGCAATCTAATAAAGAAAGCGATTAGTGAATCTCCTACGAGAGAGAGTTAGCTAACATGACTGATGAATTTTCCGAATAACTGAGTTGTAATAGATGGGAGGATAATATCTAAAAACATGGAAAAACCCAAGGCCTTCCTAATCTGAAGGTGGGTTGAAGGGTTACTGGAAAATACATTGTTTGGGACTAAACTGCTTCTGTAATTCCGTCAGGAATATTTCTGTGGACAAATAATACGGAAAAATCTACAGGTCCTAAATAAATATAAATGAATTCTGTATACTATGTGTTGAGCATTCAAAGGAAATTACATATATTCATAGCCTATTACTTTTGAGTTTAATGCTAGGCTGATGGTAAATCATTAGGTCACCTTTTAATGCCCACATTACTCTACAGGCGTACGCATGAAAATTATGGACCGTTCGTTAGAGCAGAAGTTTTTATTTCTTGAGGGCCTGTGGATATTTTTTCAGCATACATTTACATGCATATACTTATACGTACATCTCCACTAATGTTAGGGTAGATATTATATTTGGTGCCATATGCGCTGTCACGAGGTATGTTTGATAGAGTCACAATTAAAAGCATAATTAATTCAAGAAAGTATTATCACAGATGGAGAGCCGAATTAACAACAAATGTGGGAGAGATAAGAAATAATGGTTATTTTAGCAAATAACACAAAAATATGACGAAAATTAAGTGATGAAGGAAATTATATTAAAATGGCAGTCTCTTCTAAATGTTAAACAGTTCCCCTTCAATCCATGATACCTGTTTTAAACTCTGAATGCATGATGTCATATCCCAGAGTTCAGAAACTATTTTTAGCTGCTTCTGGCGACGTTTAATAAATAAAAGAAAAAAAGCTTACTCTTCTTAGTCACTGATGAAATGGAGTGTTGCTCATGTCGTGGCGCACTCCAATTTCCAATGATTTTCGTTGGACGCATTGTTTTAATATAAATATTTTTGATGGTGAGAAAGATCCTGAGCAGTAGGATAGCATCAAAAGCCCAAAAATCTACTTAAAATCTTCCTTAAGATACAACTACTAAGTGTGCGATTCTACTAATTTTATGACATTTCTCGACTCAGTAAATTTTTATTATTTCGTAGTCAATCGTTTCAGGTTTGTTTGTTTCAAACAAACTTTATACCCTTATATCCCTTAGCCCCGCCCAACATGACACAACCAGACATCTGGCACTACAATAAATCCTGCTTCACTTCCGTATTCTTTCTACCTCTCTTCATTCCGACCAATAGGCCAATTCTTTTCCTATCCCTTCCTCGCTTGCCTAACGTCCTCCTCCCCTCGATCACAGATAGAATTCAGCATTCCATCCCCAATAAAAATGCTCTGAATCAACCTTTCCTGCCTCCTTTGTATTTATACCAGCAATTCTCTCTCCTTCCCTACCATGACTGATACTTCTCCGTTTGCTTATTCAGTAAATAATTTTAAAAATGAATTCGTTTTTGATTTAAATGACCAACTCATAAGCCATCGCATCGGAAAATTTATGGATTTACATAGATAGAAAGTACTATGGTGATATATATTGACACGTGAGCATTTTCTTTTTAGCAATATCCATTTGATATGCAATACTTTAATTTGGAGAACGTAGTTTGGCACATAGCAAGATGGATTAAATTATTACTTGTCGTTTGCTGCATTATAAATAATATATTCAGAAGTATTTCTTTTAGATTTAACCTGACTAATTTCATGAGACGTAAGTAGAGTGGGAAAATTATGCGCTGATTTATTTCACCCCAAAGCTGAGACGACCAAGCCCTGACAATGGTATCCCTCCACGGTCTTAGTCGCAACCCCAGAGAAAATCGAGTGGGAAGAAGCTCGAGTTAGATTGATCACTATCTTCCAGGGCTCGGACAACCCCCAAACAAACGTATTAAGCACACGGTGCCGAAGTGTATTCTCTCGTCCTATCCCGCCCTCCTCTCGCGCACATCCCCCCCTCTCTCTCCCTCTTCAAACATCGACCGATAGACGTCCTACGAGGAACTTCCAAGACGATTCACGCACCCTTCAGAGACCCCTAGGGTCCGCGCACCCCTTGTCCAATTGCCTCCTTATCTCTCCCTCCCCCCCTTTTCCATCTCCCCTCCCAAACCGTTTCGACGACTGGTCCAATTTATTGGCCATAGATGCCCATTCTCTCTCTCTTTCTCTCCCTTTCCCTATCTTATGAATTAATCAAATCGTTGCTATCGGCACAAGTGTTCCTCTACCCACACTCTCCATCTCCACATGGCATCTTCGCTCCCTGCCGTATTTCGGGAGAGTCCACTTTCTCCCTCCACCGCCAGCCCGAACCTCGCCCCTCCGCCCCCTCCCCTCCCCTTTCTGCCTCCCTTCCGCTCGCCCCCTCGCCCTCGCTACTCGTCGTGGCACCCCGTAATGTCAAGCGTGCAAAAGTCCTGTGCTCCAAACAACTGGTCCCGCAGTAATTTGCCGTATTAATTCCCATGCTGTTTTGGGAAGCACTCCCTCCTCATAGAGCAGACTAATTCTATCGTTGAGCGCCAGTTAACATCCTTCAATAGCATTCATGGGTTAAGCGCGATTACCCTCATCCTCTTTCCTTAAAAGGATGGTCAGTAAGTGTGCGGAATTTCTTGATTACTGTATTATCGCGGATGCATCGGTGGCGTTAGTTAAGTTTTTTTTATAATGGTATGAACATAACGGTAGCGTGATCCAATTTGTGGAAATGGAATATGCTAAATAAGAAAATGTTATTTTCATCAGCGATTAATCGCTAGCATTGCGTTACAATGCCAACGCGCCATCAACGAATGAATACTACAAGTTTTTTTTAAAGTCAGAATAATGTCAAAGTTTCAGGCGTAACATGGTGAGTAATCTCCATGGTGACAGAAGACAGTTTGCCTTTTCACATCGAAATTTTTTTTTTACGATCTAGGTTTCATTACAGTGTAAAATCTTCAGACCTGAAAATATCTGATGAAGCAAAGTGTTTTCTTTCATACTCAGAATAATGCATTGATGTCAATTGATTATTTGAGTAAAAACGATTTTTTTTTAGAATTTCAAAACTTAATTATGTTGCAGCCAATTGAGGATACTGCCTCTTTTATTATTGTGGGATCTTTTACCAGACCACTTGCGTTCATGGGTCCTAAAACAAGTCAATCGAATGCCTATGCCTGTATAACAGAAAGTCCTAATGTCCGTAGTAAACAATGGAAAAAACTCAAACCCCACCGTCCCATGATTGTTTCCTTGATTCATCCTTTAACAACGCCCAAAAAATGAGTGACCCATTAAATACACTTAAACTCATGTTAGATGTCATTCCTTCCCTTCCAAATTAACGGAAATGTTGTGCGACTGTCTTGATATCTCGGAGCAACTTTTTGAGTATTTCCAAAAACCCTTCCGTTTCCCAATTTCTTTCATTTCACACGCTTTTTTCTTGCACACATTCTTACCCCCATCACATCTTCTCCCTCGGCCTCCCTCCCTACACACTTTGCCCACGCTCTCGGCGATCCCAAAACGGACAAGCGTGGGAGAAAAGCCAGCAGTTCGTGAGGAAGGAGGAGGAGGAGTAAAAAAAAAAGAAAGTAGTGGGAGGGATGCGACGGACGCCGCGTCATCGCCTAACGAAGCGCCACTGCGGGCGAAGAGTCAACTAAACACTGGCTATTGGTCCAAGCATATGGGACGGTATGTATGAGGGTTGGTGTGCTGGTAGTGGTGTTGGTGGGTGGACGTGGGAGGGGCGAGAGGGAGGGAGCCGGGGAGGAGGAGGGGAGTGACTGGGAGGGGCTGCGAGTGATCACCTCTCCGCTGCGAGGGAACTCTTCGAGGAAAAGAAATCCCGCGTCGCGATGTAGTACGCTGCAGATTATTTCTAAAGCGAAGCACCCACACATCCGGGTGTTTGAGACTGAGAAGGATGACCAAATTCAGATGGGGATGAACGTCTCAATTATCTCAGACACTACTAAGATATTTTTTCCGTCTCGTATGCTGCCGCTAATCACCGATTTAACTTTCATTCATTTTAAAGACGGTTTTTCATTTGATCAAATCTCCCCTGTGATCCCATCTCGCATGCGCAGTTAGCACCTCTTTTGGGGCGGTATTTCCTTCTGGACGTTATTGAACCAATGATATCTTCATCCACTGAGCTCTTGAGACTGAGACACGGGAACGAATATAAAAATAATAAAATTTATCAATATGCACGATATTAAAAAATTAGTTGGATGGACGGAATCCCTAACAAATGAAGAAGCACTTCAAAGAGTGGGCAAAGAGAGAAACTCATGAAAGTCACTTATCAGAAAAAAAACGATAAAAGTCAGAAATTTCCTGATACACGACAGGTTGCCGTAGAATATAACTGAAGGACAAAATTAGAGATTAGGAAATTTCAGGAGAAGCCCATGGATGAACTATGAAAAGGAAGTAATGGATAAATGTCGTATTCTGTGGTCTCGGGCTCAACTTTGTGGAGGTTCATGTTCGTTTAAATGAATATACTTTGTAACTTCCACACAATTTTTATTCGTACTACCGGTTTCAACGCATCGGCGTCATCATCAGCGTTTGTACCTGATGATGACGCCGATGCGTTGAAACCGGTAGTACGAATAAAAATTGTGTGGAAGTTACAAAGTATATTCATTTAAACGGATAAATGTCTGTGAGAGAAACAATGAAGTGATTTGCAAGGAATAAAATGGTTTGGAGAGCTCGTATAAATGAATTGTCGAATTCATAGATGCACGCTGAAAGTGACTCAGACATATAAGTTAACGATGAAAGTGAAACAAAAGTTTAGAAACCTATTGGAATCTCTCTGTGTTTTATAGGCAATATTTTCAGCGGCTCAATATTTCATTAATCAAATTTAAAAGTCTACAACGATTTCATTTCAGGTATAAATATTTTGTCAAAGCATAAAATTCCATGCCAGCGACCGTTTATGGGTAAGAACGGATTTGTGGAAGGTTTTTTAGGATGAATTGAAGAAGGACATGGTTGACAAAACACATATGAGGAATACTCCTTTGGTCTCTAGGACATGGCCAACGAGTACAAGTAAAAAACGTACGTGCTCCGAGTTCTATTATAAAATTAACAATCTCTAATACGTGTTTCATATGGGATACAGAGTTAAAGGATAAATAGTCACTGAATGTAAAGTATTTTATGGCTTAATACACAACAACGAGCTGAATTTAACGGGAAATACGCAGTTGAATTATTGAAATAATCAGTCTAAACACTAGAATTCTTAAATTTCAATTTGATGGTTCTGCACATTTCATCATCAGCTCTAACGGAAAGCGTAATATAGAAAAGCTGCGCTATTTCCCACATTTCTCAGAAAAACTTACACAGGTATATTCTACTTTTTTCTTTTTCCCGCTTGACTAGCATATTCACCTCTAAAATGACCTTCATGATAAAGTCTTTTTGATATTGTATGATTGCTTTACCTACTATCCTCTCCTCTGGTGTCGTCTATTTCGCTTTTGGTGGGGGAAACAGCTCCCTAACGCCATCTCCTGGCCAAAGAATCGGGGCACTTGGTTGCATAAACCCCCCGCATATTTCAGTGTAAATTACGTTTCCTCGATAGATCAAGTAGTTAGAGCATCGGTCCGCCAAGTCCAAAGATCCGGTGTTCAAGTCCCGGTCAAGGAAATATTTTTGGACTAGTGATCTGCTCGATTCCGCCTTCCCCACCTCTCGTGTTCGTCTTTTCTAAGTGTTCCTATCCCTTTTCCGTGTATTTATTTCCATGTGAATGAGTATATTTTCGCCGTATGGTGGGTTTTCGTGTTTGAATGTGTATATGTGTATACATATCGATTTCATGGGGTCGTACTTCCACATCCTACGGTGAGCCTGCCCCACTCATTCTCTCATTCTACATAAAATGGTGTTCGTAAATGAGTGAACGTTTATTTTTATTTATCTGAAAAGGTAACTAAAACTACCACTACATATACTACTCCGTGAAGCACGTAAAATATGACCGACCTTCGGACGCGTGTTAATACTCTTATATTTATGTAAGTAGATACCGAAAGATTTTTCCACCTTTTTTCTAATCAATTTTTCACTCTTAACTCACCCATAATGTAAATTTTCATACACTAAATCTATCACCACAATTAAATAGATAATCATAGTACCACTCTACCAGTTTCTTTATGCCTTCCGAATAGAATGCTGGTGGCTAGACTGGTCAGTGGTCACGATAGCCAGGAGACGCCCACATATTAGAACAGAAAGTGAATTTAATATAGCTTGATAAGCATCAAAAGAGGCCAAAACATTGCCTCCTCCATAACTGTTATATCCCAATTTTTAAAACTAACCTTACGTTAAAACCATAGTAATTACCCAGAGGTTTGGTCTGAATGGGTGAAGATAGAGCTCCCCTCGAGCGAAGCAAAACGTCTGTGAGAGGGGAAGTTTACATTCAGGATACGTAGGCATATACTTTTGGCTGCGGTTTCCCACATTGTTATAGGTATCAGTTAACCACATATATTGGCATTTAGCTGGGAATGTAAAAAGGATTCACCCGGAATATTCCGTTGAGCAGCTCAATGCGTAATCCTCTGGGATAAAACGCTGCTATCTTAAGATACACTAAATAGGTTATAATTAAGAGTCACAAGCATATTATGCTTAAGAAAAAAACGTAATAAATCAAAGACGTTTCTCTAAATTACCACACGTTGTATTAATGACATAAAGAATGAGCACAATACTCTGGATCATCTTTCTAGGTGGAATGCCACGTCATTTCCAAGGGGAAAGCATTTAAAAAAAATCATGCTTAGGACCTCGTGTGAATTTTTCCAAGCACATTTGCACTTCGATCGAGCAACCACTGAGACAATCTTTCCACGACGACAATTAACATAAACCGAAACACTGATTTTGATTTAAGTTCTTGCGACAGGATTTTAGCTCACTATTACAACGACAAACTAAAGTAGGTGGCTGGTAACTGACCTTTCAAGCAGATCGGAACACTCTTCACCCATAAGAACATAATTCCTACACTCATCTCCTTCCTAAATATGCAATTTATTTTGATGACACGTACATATGAAAGATAACCCAGAATGGGGAGCACACAAATGTGGTTGCCAGCCAAAATGTGTGATTTTATTTTCAAGACCGGAACGTGGAGATGAGGAAAGTTAAACCAGTCGACGGGGGGAGTGGGGAGAGGGGGTTGGAAATCGGTACTAAAGGAGGAGGCGGAACGTGACGAGGATCTGGGGTGTGGCTGCCGAATGAACGTCTTGAAGATGGGGAGGAAGATGTTAAAAAGGCGTCGTCGCATGGAAGGGGAGACGTGAACAGAAAGTAACGAGGCGAGGGAGGGAAGCGGGTGAGAAGCGAAGGGGAAGCGACGAAGAAAGCGCATGAGAAATGGAAAGGCGGAACGGGATTACGGGAGTTTTGGGGAATGTCGGGAGGAGGAACGGGAGGGGAGGGGAGAGGGGATCCCGGATAAATGTGAGAAAAGTCTTTTTCCCGGGAACGAAAGATCAATGAAGATAGGGACAAAGACTTTCATTCCCAACTCCCCACTCCACTCGCTCCCACCCCCAACCGCCACCTCTCTTCTCCTACCACCCTCCCTTTTTATCCTCCTCTGGGACTTCATCAAAGATAGACTCTGGCTCCTTAGAGGGAGACTTTTCGGAGATTCCGACTCCGCTGCTTAAGAAGTTAATCCCGGGACTCGGTGGGTGGGGAGGAGGGGGTGAAAGGGTGGCTTTGATTGAGGGGTGGGAAAGTGTGCCTGGGATGGAGGGGATGAGTCAGAAGATATTATCTTTTCGGGTTTACCCCCGCTATCACTTTTGGATTTACCTCCACCCTAGTCCTCTCTCGCTCGAGGGGGCTGAGGGGGACACGGGTGGTCGCCTAGAGGTGGGTGTGATCGATCACGGCCTAAAAAGTTTGGCCAAGGGGGAGCAACATAATAGGAAGGGGGTGGATGGAGGGAGGCTTAGCCGAAGAAAATGAGGCTCCCGAGGATAATGAATTAATTCAAGGTGTTGATTTGACGAATTTCTCGTCCATAGTTGATCATTCAGGTGCTTTTCTCAACAAGTTGGGCAAATCATTTGAGCTTTTTAGAATCTTCAACGGATCAGCTTAGTTAGCGTTCCGAGAACATTCTCAACGGGAGAGCCATAACGAAAGCAGATGCGAAGATAGGAGACCGTGGAAATTAAGATGAGGGATATGATACAAAACACTGAAGGATTAGTTTTGCGGTTAACGCTTAACAATTCCAGTTCCTGGAGGGGAATAAATGGATATGCTACGTCAATTTTACGTGCGTTGATACCTAAGTTATCTCACGATCACACAATTCTGATTAATAGCACCCTAGCGTAAGAATAGACTCCCTTAATGTCACGATCTAGCAAGATAGTGTTACTCTTGTTGCTTAGTAATGCTGTAATGTAACGACAATCAAAACGCCCGCTTATCATTGTGTTTTAGTGCAATTTTTAAGAGGAGACGTGTCCTTCAATCACAAGAAAAGCATAAAAAGTCTAAGAGGGTAAAGCATCATGGTAAATTTTCCATGATTTGAAGCTTTTGGAGAATGAATTTAAGGGTAATATACCAAAACTATTTGGAAAACAATGCTGAATTTGTAACGAAAGTTATTGTTTCGTTATATCGCCAATTAAACTTCTTAGTGAAATTATTTTAAATACTCCCTGGATTTAACAATAGAAAAAATATTATCAGAGTTGAAAATGTGACAGTACTATAGAAGACCATTATGAATATAATAATAATTGGATGAAAAAATTAATCTATTAACAAGTTTTTCATGGGGTGAATAAAGATAGTAGTCTGAATGTATTGAAAAACTAATCAGTCATATCCATAGAGACAATATTTTATTAAAATCGTGACATACGGAAGCATATACCTTGAGAGGAAAAGAGAAGAGATAGAGAGAGGATAACCAAAGTTGACTTAGAGGAAGCACGTGGAGGAAGATGTCGGCGGAAGGAATTATTAAGGCATGAAGAGAGTGAAAGGAAATAGAATAGCTCTCAGGGCTGCTACAAACCAATGGTCGGATTGAAAACATACGCTGATGGCGTTGGCAAAGCTAAGGAAGCCACGTCTGCTCTTAAAAAAAAATTAGGGTTGGCATCAACACAGAAATGTTGAGAACAATAAATTTCTTCAGCTCAATGAGAGATTTAGAAGTGGTAATCAAGTCTTCAGAACCAAATCTCTCCATTCCAGTGTATGCAATTTGACCTTCTTGCGGCATATAAAACTTCTGTTTCCCCAAAATATCTATTTCATAGTCATAATTAATGATTTAATTCCCTTGATACCCAATGCAATGGGAGATAAATAGTAACTATCGTCTTTAATTTGAACCTAAAAGCCCATGGAGATTTTAAGAAACAAAATGTTAGTCACGTATATTATGTGAAATTTTTAAGAAACGAGGAAAGTGTATGAAGAGGTGGTGCTCCCGACATTAATTAATTTTCCCTCCTTTCAATGTATATTAGCATATTAAGAATCCGATAAAGGGATAAATGAAAGAAATGAAAAAGGATGGAAGACGTTCAAATATTGATATCGGACACCGGAGCATTATCTGTAACGGGGTATCTTGGACGCTCTTTTTTATTTCAAACGTGTCAAAGTGAGTGTACTACACGGAGGTACAAGGGGTGGAAGTATAGGGGGTGAGGAACGAGGGGAAGTATGGTGCGCGTTCCGATTCCATCTGCTGCGGGGACGAGAGGGGGGGACGACTCCTGCACCCCTCCCCCGGACCCCATGTCCACCCTCGACCCTTCGTGCGCTCACTCACTCTCCTCTCCCGACGCCCCCACGTTGGGAGGGGGTGCTTCTCTCGCCCACCCCAGAGACCGAAAAAAGGGAGGGAAGCCGAAGCGATTGATTGCGAGATTAATGGCCTTTATTTGGGCTGCCCCCAGTCGGGGGTCACATAACCCGCCCCTCCGCACCCCTACCCCGATCTCATCCCCTCCCTCGAACCGCATCCCCGCCCCGTTTCATCCCCGAACCCTCTTTCCGTCCCTCCCTACACCCGAAGGGGCTCGCACCCACCTCCTCATCCCCCGACTACCCTACACTGCCCGCCCACCCCTGCCAAAACCCATGAAAGAGGGAGATGAGGGCATAACGTTGACCTTTAAGCAGTCCCCTCACCCTTCGCTCGCCTCCTCCCTCCTCCTCGCCCCGCCAATTTCTCCCCCACCCCCAACCCATCGTTCTCGGAACCCTCCCAACGTCCCTCCGTTCCCTCAAATTCCACCCCCGCTCTCTCTCATATCACTCTTCTTAGGAAGGAGAGAGAGAGTTAAGGTCGATTCCTGCATTCGTCACTTCCTGATACGTTTTCCCCTTTTCTTTTTCCCTCCCACTCGGAATTGCTACCACCCAGCATTACGCTCCCTCATTCCCTCCCTTTCTTCCTCGCCCCATCCCTCCCCCGCCCCGCAACCCTCCGCTCTAGCCCTCTATTACCCCTCCCGTCTCTCTCTTCTCCGCTCTCCTCTCCCGCCTCCCTAAATGTACACACGCCGCTCTCCGGGTCCCTTTTCATGCTTTCGCCCGCGCGATACCCCAACGCTCAAAGGAATAACATTTACCAGTGGCAAAATGAAAAAGGGGGCGAGATCGGTCACGGGCGATGAAAAGCCCACTTCCGATTCTTTATTGGCTTCCTCCGCTCTTAGTTGACATCTATTTTTCGGCTGAGGGTGAAAGTTTTTTCAGACACATCTCACACTAAATAAACGATAGTGGTAGATACATATTTATACATATGTTGAGAATAAGGTAATCATTCGAAAATTCAAGAGAATACTATTCGAATTACAAGCATATTAGTCATTTATATGCTTCACACATGTCGAAAAAATATCCACACGATAATTCACGGGAGAAAAATCAAATTTACTCACGAAATGCAAATTAACATCACTTAAGAACTCCGTGGAAAATACAGTAGGGCAGTTAACAAAGTGTATATTGAGAAGAGAAACTCAGGATATTTCCAGGAGATTTAATAATGTCAACAATCCTAATGCACTTCCCATTTCAAAGTGTACCTATCCGGGGTTTGACATTTTTTTGTCTAAATATCTGATTTCATTAACCAGAAAACTTTATTTATAGGTGGAAAAATAACATACATCATTTAATAATTATAAATAGATTTTAATTCTAAATTCAAACTTTTTCATTCCCCTGTGAATAATCTTCAACGATAGAGAGGGAGTTGGAATTAAGTGAATTTTGGTGGCGGGATTGGATTCAATATAGGCGAATTTTTCCACCTAGAGTGATGATACTCCTCACATCATCATGTAATATTTCCAAGGTGTTTAAAAAGGCAAAGAAGGATTTTCCCTGGTAGGTCTTAAGTTTATTATTTATTTTACCTTTGAGAGTACATTTTTGTGAATATCTGTGATTTGTAAACCCATGGAGGACGTTTCACGAATGAGATGACATTATTAAATCATATTTTGTGCGTGAACTACTTAAACTACTATTACTCTGAGGTAAATATTTTTAATTATGACGAAATTTATTGCTCTTAATTACTCCTATAGTTCATATTAGCAAGAAAGAAGAATATCATATTTAATGGGCCTGAAAGTTTGAGTAAAATTCGTCGGATATAATGTCAGACGTAGTAACTGGCTAAGGTTAAACGCGAAAAGCGTAGTTGACAAACATATGAATTCTACACATAAAAGAACCCGATTTTGATATGCATAGAACGTGTTCCAGTGGAAAGAATGAACTCAGGGCATCTGGAGTGAAAATAAAATGAGTTTCACAGAAGAAAAAATTCACTAAAAGAGATGCTACAAGCCAAACCTAAGATAGACGACCCCTAGTGATGATGGGTAGCAATTATGATAATAGTCCACCGGAATTCGCCGTTTCTAATTACTCTTGACCTTATTGGTCGCCAATTTCCCCCAAAAGAATTTCTCTTAACTTCCACCTCTAACCGGCACTGTTTACTTGTAAGTTTCCTTCTTGTGCATTTCCTGCTCTGCACAAGTGTTCTCGTTCAGAACGAAATAAAAAACACTACGTCATTGGAAAATCCCAAAAACCTCTTCGGACGATATAGGCTTCCTTTTATTCGATCCAATGGGCCCAATGACGTGATTGGCCGGACCGTCAAAGATAGGGGTGGGTGATTGCTGATCGGTGGAACAAACACTTGCCACAAGCATCAACTGTCTTGAAAAGTGATGTGAAGATAAAATTAGCACAACGAAAGGGAAGGGGGCTGGATGATTGTCAATGACATCTTTGCAGTGTTTAATTATAAGACTTAAACATTTATCATCCATTGATTTAATCTCTTAGCCGAGAAATATAACGACAAAACATGTTGTCGGTGATACGGTGTACCCTTAAGATAATAGTTAATCAATTTCGCATTGTACGCATATTTTGAGTTGCGTTATATTTAAGTTTGCCTAGAAGATATTGGGTCTTTTTTAATTGGAAATTAAAGCACGGTTATCTTTGATATCGCTGACTCTCTTGTAATGAAATTCAAAGCTGTCACCTGCCTCCTTTGTGCACGTATGCAAGGAGTAAAACAATGCCACATGTAATTTACCTATCTTCAAAATTCTTACTTATCTTCATTTTCATACAAGATTCTAACATACATTTTCTCCTTTCCGGTTTTAGGCGAGACGTAATCTGCAATTGCGTGAGTGCACACATAATTAGATGTGGTATTCCTACAATCACACGCATTTAAATCTTACCTTTCCTGCCACCCGTGACGTCGCTTTTATGGGAGAGGAACAAATGATACTCATCGCTCCCTCTCCCAGACCAAATTGGGGTGGGCACTTCTGCCATTCGCCCCCCCCCCTTCTGCTCCGAATCTAGAGCCACTTCATGTGCGATATTAATGAACCTTGAAAGATGAATTACGAATAAAGAGAAACGTGGCATAACGGGGAAATTCATTGAGCGAAACACCAGTAGGAACTTCGTGGGTGGCCATAAGCATAATTTAGCGTTATCTCTCGAACTGTATTTCAGGAAACCTATTATAAAGAAACGTGTAGGCATCGAAATAGCAAGACATGGGATAGTAATACGACTTAAATTATTCTGTGAAAATATATGCCTCTTTATAGTTGTCATATCACCATCAGCTCCACATTGCGGTAAATGGACGCCGTCGACAATGTGCTTTTGTAAAGTCTTGAAATTCTATTTGCTTCGTAACGTCTTGAAATCCATTATCTTTGAGTTCACCATTATATTCTCTAACTTTTTATTAATCTTTTGCAATACTACATTCATTGTGTCAGATACGTTTCCTTAATATATATACTAATATCTCACCAAATTGCGTGCGCTTCCTCTTCCTGCAACCGAAATTCATTAAATTACCTACGTGCACGCATAATCTCCAAAATGCGTTTCCCTTTTAAGGCAGGCAAAGTAGCCAGATTCCAGAGAATTTATACACTTAAACTATATTCTCCCATACTAACCTTGCATACTTCCTTCGCCTTAGTCCTTTTAGTTTATAGTTTTAAACGCATTTTGACGTGCTACCAATTCTGAGAAAATTTACACTTAATTTATAATTTTTTTCGTTGTTTTTCCATGAATGATTGAGATCGAAACGCACTGGCCACCAGCATCAATGGTAAAACCTAGTCAGTCGGCACGTTGTTCTATTATGGGGTGGGGTTGGTTGGGTGGGCTGTAGAACGCTTTCCCACTCTTCTCTCCCTCAGTCTCACCCCCTCGACTCCAAAATCACCCTCTCCCAACCACTTCCTTGACTCCGCCACCCGTTCTTCCTCCTCCTTCCAATCGACCCCAGGAATATCACCCTCTATATCGCTCCAACCACCACCACCACCATCCATCCACAAACACACACGCACACACACTCACTTCTTCGCCCCCAACACTCAAAGACTCCCCTCCCCACTCCCGATCCCCGTTTCCCTCCTCTCCCGACATCTGCTCCCGACTCCGTCGCCCCATATCGCGCGGCAGCAATCTTGCATCGAGCATTCGGAAACGCATAAAGTCGCATGGGGAATTACGTTCGAAGAGAAGGAGGAGGAGAGGGAGAGTGGTGGGGAAATGGGAGGGCAGGACGACAATGGAAATTGGTAGTTTCGCGAGCGATCCTCTTCATCCAATTACGCCCCGCCGAGATGTAGAGGGACGATTTCGCGGAGATGCTTCGGGAACCGGGTGGACGCCTAAGAGGGAGAGGTGGGAGGAGACAGAGAGAGAGAGAGAGATATCTTGTGAGGAGGGATATGAACTCCCAACCAGATGAGCCCGTCCACCCCGACCAAGTCGCTGGTATTGAGAAGACTTTACCATTATGCCGTGACGCATGAATGCTTCCGTGGAAATATGACGGTCCTCGGTATCTACTCGGATGATTAAAGATGCTGGACGGAAATTTTAGTCCCATATTATGACCTTTGGGAGAGGGTTGGGAGGCGGGAGGAGGGTGGGCGATTCAGAGTTGGAGAAATTTCCTCTACCGGATTACTTGACGTTGCGATTGGGCGGGTGGAAGTTATGATGGCCATTGTCGGGATTTCAACATCCGGGGACAGTTTGTTATGGGCTTCTCTTCATGTCCTATCTCACAAAAGTTCCATAATCTCTGGGAAACTCTAAGAGGCCTCCTCAAACGTCGCTTTTGGTTGTAGGATAGGTTATATTGTTCGGTAAAGAAGAGGAAATCGCCAAAAATTTGGATAAGGTAGTTCTTCAAGCCTTAAAACTTGTACTTTTCTCATTATATTTAGTTAGAAAAGTACTCGATTATGTAATTATCTACACACATGGAATACTCTGAAAGTTGAGAATATCAGACCTTTAAATGGCAATATTTTAACAATAAGTAATGCTTAACGATTTAAGTACACAAACGATGGACGAGGCTATGGCAGAAATAAGGTTCAAGTTGAGTCAGTGGTGAAAAGTACCGTAAAATTGTAAGTTGCCAAACAAAAATCAGCTCCCGAGGATTATTTAAAGAAAAGAAAACACTAGGATTTCATTATCATTAATACCGATAACGAAGAAGAGACCAAAAGGAATTCAATAAAATGAATATTAAAAGGTCTTCACAGCAAGAAATCAGATCTCGACATATATTTTGGATTACCACTAGGATGTACAATGTGGATATCGTGATAAAGCAAATTATTATTTGCGCTAAAGTGTGCTTCATTAATTACATATTAAAACATATCCGAATGGAATACATCAGTAGAACGGGTGAATTCAAAGACGGTATACCTACACCGGGCAGTCTTTGCACATGATTTCAGAATAGCGCAGAGGGTTAGAAATATTTTGGAAAACTCAGCCACTACCTTCAGAGCAAGGTGCGGTAATTATGTCAATCGCCACCTTCCTTTGTACTTAGTTGATAAGGTCTACACCAGGAATAAAGTGAGGCCAATTTATCATCCCCCAGACGGGTAAACGAAGCCCTCACAGAAGCACGGCACGACGGGAAGAGACACATATGCCAGGGTTCCCTCGGCTTACTTTCGCGAGTCCCGCAAGGCGAGGTCCCTGGAATTCCATCCGGAAAGGGCACGGGGGAAAAATGAAGGAGGAAACGGGATCCGTTTAGAATTGTGAAACTCGCCTTACCACACCTGTCACTTCGCGGATTTGCCAGTTGTTGTGGGGATAATCTGAACGACCAAGGGGAGGGGGAAAGCGTGTGGCGCTTCCAACGCAGGGGGGAGAGAAGGGGGGAAGACCGGGGGTTATGAGCTCGGGGGAGTGAAAAGGCGAAAGAACGAGGGGAGTGAACGAGCAAGAGGAGAGAGAGAGAGGGAATCCCGTCCGTTTCTCAACTCCTTAAAACCCTTTAACCCTCCTTCCCCCTCATCCTCCGATATCCGTCATCCCCTCCCCCTTACCCGCAATTCACCTAGCCGACCCTCCCCCTCGACTCCCTCCCCCATTTAATCTCCTTCTCTTGTTCCGCGGCTGGTGTCCCCTGGCACGGCACCGTCCTCCGGCTAACGTGACTCCCGACCGCAAATTAAAAAAAAAGATACGACACGACGCGTTATAAAAGGGAGATTCCGGCAGGGGCCGAGGTGGCAAGGGGCGGTGGAGGGTATCGGTGGGGGGGGATGGAACAACGGGTTGGGAGCGGCGCCAGGGGCCTTAGGGAAGGCGAGGACGGCTGGCGATGGAGTCGCACAGAGCAATGAGTCGGTACGACGGAAGAAGGGTTCGAGTGCGGCGAGGCTTCCCTGCTTACAGCGTGTAAGTAATCATCGGAACGAGCAAGTTCGCTCATCCGGACTCCTCGCAAATGTCCTGCTGCATGAGAAGCAGTAGAAAGATGCGCACACATATTGGTGCTGCAAGCAATACGAGAATCAAGCGACTTCGATCACACTCGCTGGAGCTTACGACATTAGAATTGCAGCAGTGTCTCTAGTAACTGGGAGAAGTTCAGCCGACGTTTGCGCAATTAGGGATAGGTGGGTAATTAGGGAATTGGTGAGATTTTCAATTAAAGGTGGAGAAGAAGCCTTCCATTTGCGTCAGAAAACTCCCTACTCAAGGGTAAAAAGAGGTCCACGTTGCTAAGATCTCACCCGGCAAAGTAAATAGTACTCTTCAAGCGGAACGAAAACTAGGAAATGGAATGGAAGCAAAATACTGCACAGGCGGGATTCAATGCCATGCCACCAGCACCATGAAATACCTTGATCGAGGTATATGCCTATAATCAAATTTTTCTGTGATGTGATACCTGGAAGCTTAGTCTAAACCCTGGAAAATGCAGCATCATGGCTCCTGCTCTGAAAAAAAACCCTGGTATTCAACTACACCACTAACGCAACTTCCTTAAACAGAGTAACAACTATGAAAGACCTAGGCGTGCAACAATTTCAGAGCGCAAAAATCATTCGCCTTGACTGGGACTCGAACCCAGATCCCTCAATATCCGGTCGAGTGCTTTAGCCACTTAAGCTACCGAGGCGTCCTCTTAAACTCTGAAATTTTGCGCGAGGCGCCACTGTCCACGAGGTTAAAGCCAACTTTAAACACTTATGGTGTTTTCCCTTTGACAAATTCCAAAGAAACTGCGGGAAATGTTTAAAGTTGGCTTTAACCTCGTGGACAGTGGCGCCTCGCGCACGACTACGAATGCATGTGACATTGTATGTACGGTATTTCGTCATAACATCTAGTTCCTTTAAAAGCCCCAAAATTTCAGAGTTTAAGAGGACGCCTCGGTAGCTTAAGTGGCTAAAGCACTCGACCGGATATTGAGGGATCTGGGTTCGAGTCCCAGTCAAGGCGAATGATTTTTACGCTCTGAAATTGTTGCATTGAAATGCACATTAGCGGATGACTCCGTTAAAAGTTACTGTTGCGGCATCTCCCGCAGTTTCTTTGGAAGACCTAGGCGTTTTAACCAACATAAACTAAATTAATCCGACAATATTCTGACGGTAAAAAGTGAAGCAATGTCGCCTATTAGGTCGTCTTTACCGCTCCACAGAAATTGAAGATCCAATAGCACTCGATTCGTACTTCTCAACATTTTTCCTTCTTATAGTATCATATAATTAATCCGACAATATTCTGACGGTAAAAAGTGAAGCAATGTCGCCTATTAGGTCGTCTTTACCGCTCCACAGAAATTGAAGATCCAATAGCACTCGATTCGTACTTCTCAACATTTTTCCTTCTTATAGTATCATATTGCTCCCCAATTTGGTCCACATCAGCTCCAACTAATCTAAAATCCCTCGATTGTATCTCTCACTTCTTTGCCAAAATAGTCATACACCGAGTCCCACATTTCCGAAATAAGTCCAAGAATGCGGTTCTGTCTTCTTTATCCATTTCTATCCCCTAAAATCGCAGACTTGAAGCTAATTTAAAACTCCTCCACAAAACCCTAAACTCGACTATTGATTGCCCTGAACTGCTCTCTCCCTTCAACTTCAGTATGCCAACTCGATCCACCCGCACCCACTCCCTACTCCATCTGCCTATTCCTAGGATATCTTTCACTAAGCCGTCACCTTTATTTTGCCTCTCCGCCTTCCTAAATTCACACTGTCGATCCTTATTATTTATCATGCAACATTTCACCTTCCAAGCTTTATTCCACCTGTCTACAAATTAAATATTTCCCCTGTCCATTTTCGGTTCTCGTTGTTCCTTTGTTATGATGTTATTTTATTTTGTCCTCTTTCATGTTTTTGTTATATTGAACACTGTAAATCGGCGCTACTGCTGTATGTGAATAAAGTTTTAAAATAAATAAACATATACTGAAGATGCGCAACGACTTTAGAAGTAATGGAAGCGTTTGCTTTCCTCAACACTACCACTCAAACTTCATGAGGATTTTAAGGTTTTCCTACGTGATTTACTGGTTCAATATCTCATGCAAGATAAAATTGCATGCAAGATAAAAAAAAAGAAAAAAGAAACGCATCCCTAATGCTAAATGAGGAGACAGAGCTTATTTTTACAAGCAAATTTACAAAAATCATACAGTATACATTAAAGGAACAGGTGCACCGTACTCAATGAGTGATTTATGATATTATTTTCAAGGTTTGCTTTTATCATACCACCTGCACCTTACTCTCTATTGTTAAAAAAATAATGCCAAATAGGTGCGATCAACATAGTAATAACCTAAACCACAGTTATCAATCCTATAGTTAGCTTGATTGGCGAGACCCGAGATCACCTAGAACGAATCCTTATGGCGAGAGGAATCCAAACATCAGCGTATGGCACAAAACATCTTTTCTTTCATTGACTGATGTTTTCCATACAGATCTCTTGCCAATCCAAAAAATAGCACTATTGCTTGGGTTAATTTTGAAGGTGTTCCAAGACTTCCGAATGATAAAGAAATGCCAAACGGTATGTCACACCCACGCCAAGGACATCTGACTTGATTGAAAATTCGAGTCATTAAGGAAAGAATATAAATACTAGAAAGGCGGAAAGTTCGAGAGTGACCGTAAGTTGCCATTAGCGTACCATTAATGATGCCAAGCGAACTTAATTTCATTTAACCTGACTATTTCTTCGTCTTGCTTTCCACATCCTCATTCGAGCAGCACAGCTCTGCACTCGATACGCTATCCAACAGGCACCTAAATTCAGATCCAAATAAAAGTGGAAAAATGTCTGCCCCCACTGTGATTCGATCCAGGGATATTGACTTGAGGAGTGAGCACATTCGCAAAACTTGAGTTTCGTTGGATGCCAGCGTAACGTACGAAAAATTTGTCTTTCCACATTCGGTGAGAAGATTGTTCGGCGAATACTGCTTTCGGCTGGATTCCCTATCCTAGCACTGAAATGTAAGAAAATATTCTTTCCTTCACAGTTTATTTATCCAGCGGTAGATATTTAGATTTCAAATATAATTAAATAAAGATGTACTAGGATTTTTTATTAAAAGTATTGGCAACAATCTTTTTCTGACATTTGCGTGAAGTACTGAATTCAGACCGTCTACTAAGTGTGCGCATGATCGCAGATCGTATTGGCATTGATAAGATGACAGTAAACACCATTATCACTGAACATTTGGCGTCGCGAAAGACCTGCGCTAAACTCGTCCCGAAGGTCTTGACGGACGACCAAAAGCAGAGTCGACCAAGAGAGTATCTGCTTGCGAAGACCTTCTGCAACGGCATCGTGACGATTCTTTAACCCCCTGATGGTCCCGGTTTGATCCCAGCAGACTATTTCCTATTATCAAAAGTGAAATCCTCCTTCAGAGGAACCACCATGGGACCCTGAGTGCAGTCAAAGAAGCTTGCCCTCGTAACCTTATGCACCTTCTGGAATCCACCCACCAGCTAGCCTTCGAGTCGTTGAAAAGCCGCTGGAAAAATGGAGTCGACGCTGTAGAGATGTAATTTGAAGAATTTTGAAGCATTGTAGCGATAACTGAAATAAATATAATTTTACGAAATTTTTCCCGATACTTTTTATACAAATTATGTATGCATTACTTCGTTTGCCAGAAGACCGAGGCTGTCTTTTCTGAAGAGATATACTTTTTGAGACGGAGAGAAAACCTGGCGAGAGCATGAAATTTCCGTCCCTAACTGATTCATATCATTGGGTCAAAGTCGAACGAGTCTGTATCTGGGACCCTGTGATTTGCCTTTTTTTTAGCCATTTCCAGGCTTCCTCGGCGAACTGACTTGGAAAAAGTCGTCGTATCGCCTACCTGAGCTACATTTTCCAACTCGACGTTTCGTTACCTGCCTCCATCGTCGTCTTCTGGAGAGGTGTTCAGCATATTTTTAAAGTAATATGATTTGAAAGAAAGTAAAATTATACTTAGATTATAAATTGAGTCATTAATTATATATTAATTCGTGCCCCGACGAACGTTCTAGAGGAGGTCTACATTTAAACTTGTTTTCGTTTGGGAATTTACAATCTATGCTAATACTACAACTTACTCTGGCAACACATTAATATGGATTGGTACGAGTTTTACATGAAATTCTATATTTTACGTGAAAATATTGTTACATTTTGCGTAAATGATTCCAGACCATTCGCGTGAATTGGTGAGTAGGTAAAATAGATAGATTCTTAAAAAAAAGTGGAGATTAATAAGTATTCGTATATTTACGTCAAACATCTACCGTTCTTGAAATCATTTGATGCAAAATTTCATGAATTTGAAAAATTTTTAGACATTAAAATGATCAAAATTTTATTTTGTGCTTTGTCAAAAAAAATATGGATTAAGATAATAAGAAAGTACTACGCCACGTGCCGCAAATTCAAATACTACCGATGAGTGTAAAATGCAGAATAGTTCACAGAAAAATTTATGTTTACATTTTTTTTTTAGACGGATATTCCCCAACGCGTGTAAATAGTTTGCTTATAATTGACAGATGACTGTAATGTGAATTATTCCCTTCGGTTTGTACGCACGTCGTGCATCAAGATGGAGTTGAAAGTGGTTTACAATTTTATATGCGAGCATGCATATGTTGCTTTTATGTTTATACGTAAATCTTTTACAATTTAATGTGGTTAAGTGCAAGGGGACCGAGGCTATGTATTTATTTTTCATAGAGCGTGTGGGTTTCACAGTCGTTACACAATTCTGAAATGACTCAAAATGACGGCGACCGTTACGCATATAAAATCAGTTTTCACGGTGGTTTGCCGTTATATGGTATCGCACTTAGTGTACTTTTATGGTAACCTGCTGTTAACGTCGTCCTCTGTTAGATTTTGGGCTTAAAACACAAGGAGAAAAAACCTTAATGGGTTGCCTTTGATTCACACGGAAGTCTGTATGCTATAAAGCGAAACAATTCTAGAAATATTCCAAGCCTTTTCCTTCATTTTCCGCCCCAACCGCCCATTTCCGACGCTCGTATCTCCACACATACGATTTATGGGCACTGAGAATGTAACGGAGGGAATTAGCTTTGAGGTTGTATTGCTCAGTCAACGCCCTCCCGTACGAAGGATCTCGCCAATACACGATAGGAAAACAACATCTAATGAGGTCCGAACTTTTCTCTTGGTCCATTTGTTTTTATTTGAAGATTTATTTGTTTATGCTTTTCAATAATTCTTTTCACTTGACCGAAAGGGTAAATTGGTCCCTGAAAAGAAAATTTTTCGCGGCCTTCTTGTCAAATGAAGGGCTGAAAATCGAGTTCATTTCCCCAGTGCCAACATCACCTACCTTCGCGTGTTGCTAATGAAGAGTTATATTGGCCATCATAAAAGAGTTGGATCTTTTAAGTCACCAATTCATATGGAAGCAGAGATTTGAAGTTTACAAAAAGTATCTAAAAACTTTTGCTTGAGGGTATTCGTAAAAATGTTTCTCTGAAGTTAAAAAGCCAAGACTCGAAAGCTTCTTTAAGACATGTCAGTAAATAGGTATAGAAGCAAATGAAATATAATAAAAATGAGTTAAAAATGTGGTATGCATATACCAAAGAGATATTTAGATATGGTCTGCTACACTCGATACAGAGATGATTTTTGTGAAGAATAAGTAAATTTCCTTGAGTTTGGTGAGCTGTACAAAGTAATAGGTCTTTCAGACGTCCTAATCTTAATGATACGTATACGAATGTAAGCTGTGTGAGTCCAAGTGAATGGATCGAACTAAGAATGATACCTGATTTGTAAGATGGTGAGCCTATTTAACATGCATGTGAAGGCCCAGTGTTTCTTCGGTCTGACGCTTGGTCACTCATCGTTAAATATTTTTCACTCAACCGCACTTAATGACTTCATTTTTCGTCACCCCCTTAAATTTTGAATTAAAGTTTTTTGATCTTTCACGCAACTTGAACAAGAGTACTGTTAAATTTCATAAGATACGTATAAAAGTAGTTAGGGCTATTTAAAACGCTCATATTATGCCGTGAGAGGCACATAATTATGCGATATTTCTGAAAAAAATATTTCTTTGCCTCTCAACAAATTGACCATCTACCATGAAGAATAACGGAATTACGAATGCAGATTTTTTACCGAATCACTGAAGCACGGAGTTCAAAGGGATAAGTTCTTTCCTAGTTATCAAAACATTGCTCCCTCAAGGGGACAACCAAATGATATTCATATTTCGTCCGCCATCTAGCAACTACGTGTATTGGCTCGAGGTGATTTTTTTCGAGAATTGCGTGAAAATAAGAAAAGTTAGGTACTTTAACCCCGTCGAGGGTTTTTCTAAACATAACATATGCCAGTTATTTGCAAATAATCCCACACATTCCTTCAATATTCCTTCAATTAATGTTCTTATCTTTGAAATTTTAAGCCATTTATTGACGACCAAAGCGTAATTAATAATTAGATTTAAAATATGTATACATTTAGACGAAAATGAAGATACTAAATAAACGTTGATACTTTTTTTAAATAAATCTATAAAAGAAAAGTGGTTTTGAAATTTTATTCTGTAAACTAGCCACCAATTTGAACGCTGACTTTCCAGGTAGGTGGAAGGAGCTCACCAAATGGTCAAGGGTAGATATTTGATGCGAGAGCCTAGATCTTGCTCCCGCCTCTGTTATTTCTGATAACCTGTAAATCCATTTCCCAGAAAAAAACAGCACAAGTGGTTCCGAGGATGTTCCCAATTTTAATTCAGACTTGAACTAGAGCTATTTTGCAGCGTATTACAACATGAGATTATATATATAAGTGTTTAGATATCATTCAGCTCAATAATTTTATATCCATATCACCTGAAAGATATATTCAAGTTAGGAGCCCAAATCGGTAGCCCTATTACTCCTTAAACATGTTTTCCACGGATAAAAGCCGAGTTGTTTCTGAGAGAGAACTGGAGAAAAAACTATGAATTATTAAGTGAGAAGGCGAATCATCTCCCAGGTGCCCACTAAGTATAACAGCCCTACGCTTCTTTGTCGAGGGTTCTCAAACATTAGGATAACATAAAACTTGAATCTTTGTAATTCGGGACTCTGGCGATGCATCTGATTCCCGCGATGTTTAACCGAAATATAAAATCGAATTGCATCGACGTTGAGTTTTTTCGTACCTATATTATCCAGCCACATTACTCGTAATCAATCCAAAGAATAGTTTAGTCGGATGAGGATCGCCGCGAACTAAACCTTCAAGTGTCTGAATCCATGCTGAAAGTTGATGGGGTAGTTCCGTGTATTGTGCCACCACTCGGATCCCATAAAATTCTAATACCTAGAAATACGCACCACTTGAGTTCTTAGGAAGAAATGCCCAAAGACATTAACCTAGATTTGAACCATGGCAAACCCGAACCGATCACTCTATTAACTACACTACCACGGCCCTCTATCTATAACTATTATTTGAAATTTTGGTGTAATACCTCCGGTTTAATGCCAATTTAAGTTATATTGCGCCATCACCAGCCCATCACACCACATTTTAATCTGAACGGGTAGAAAAAAAATTGCATGAAATGAACACATGGTCCCGGACTCCATTACATTTTTCACCACTATTTTCTTTAGATCTTCACTCGTCCTTCCACTCTTCTCTTTGAAAAGGTTTCTGTACCTAACAAAATTCCTTGAAATTCCTTACATTTGGCCCATTTTCTTCTTAAAACTCCTACAGAAATGAATTGTTCTCTCTAATTTGACATATGACTAAATACTCCAAATTTAGTGTTCCACTTAGTCTGGTTAGCGCAATTTTGCATGGCTCCGAAACCTGACCGTTGAGGCAAGGGGTGAGTTAGGTTGGACACTTTCGAGGCGTGGAAAATAACGAAAACAGTATAATGGTCGGAAAGGAATACAATGTGGTCGGGGGAGGGAGAAGGTTGTTGGAAGAAATACGGAGAAAGCAGACAAAGTGGATGCAGTGAATATTAAGAAGCTATGATATCGTGAAGAATGAGATAATGTGGGGTAAGCGAGGTAGTTGAATACCTATTTTGTCTCGCAGAGTTAAGGAAGTGAAAATATTTGTGAGCTTAAAAAATTATCTACTGCAATCTTGCGTTTAAGAATAATTATTCTGGTGCGCGGAGGCAAACTTGGACCGCGATTAGCCCCTGGTTTAAGCGAAAATCCAACTTAGTCGGTAGCTTGTAATAATAATGAAATCAGGTTGGTAGTTTTGCATACCTCTAAGTAGAGGTATAATATTCTCACCTCCTAAACCATTAGTCCTGGATTCGAATCCCGTGGTGGTTTTTCCTCCAACTAGTGCTTGGGGGTTTTTGATTGACTTTATCGTTTCAAACCCAACGTAAAAGGCCAAACTTGAACATTTTTGGGCTATTGTTAACTAAATAATCTGTAATCCGCAAAAGTGGTTCGCAAAAAGAACTAACACGCGACACGATGCGATCGCTTACGATTCTGGCTGATTTCAATCGTCAAATCCCGGCCGCATTCGTTGTTGGTTGTTTGCTTTTCCCTTATCCGCATCGACGTCCCGGACTGCGCTCTGCGGCCGGGCGGAGTCACGCGGGAGCTCGGGGGGCGAAGGGGGATGTGCTGGTGGTGGGGGAAAATCGAGGGTGACGGGGCTGGGGATTAGGGGGTGTGGGGAGAGAGAGCAGGGGCGAAATGTATGGGAGAGCGTAAGGGAATCATCAGGCGGAGAGTGCGTGAAGCGAGGCGTATAAATGTCAGGGGGTGATCTTTGATAAACAGAGGAACCTCCGCCTTTTCTCGCACCCCCCATCCCCGTTCGTTCCTCTCCTCCCCTCTTGCTCTCGATCCCTTCAACTCCACCCACCCCCCGAAAAAACTCTCCTCCGCCCTCCGACACCCTCACTCGCTCTACGAGGGATATAAGAAGACGCCGCGTGGGAGGAGAGGGGAATGAGCCCGTGGCTACCGACTGCAAGTGAGAGCTTCGGGGTGGGCTGTGGAGGAGGCTGTGATGAAAAGAAAGGGAATGGGGGTTGCGGAGGGAATGGGGGTTGCGGAGGGAATGGGGGTTGCGGAGGGAATGGGAGGGGAATCCGTGGCAGCAGCGTGGGTGGCAAGGGTGGTGGATTTGGGGAATAATTAAGAGAAACTGGGAAAAGGGGTTGATCATTTTATCTTGGCCTTTGAGAGGGGTAAAGTAAACTGACATCCCGATTGAGATTCGCTTTAACTTTCGGAAGATTTTGAAAGTTGGCCGCATCGCACCCAATGTTTTCTTCTGCTTCACCCGGAGGAAACGTCGGGACGTGAAGAAAAATACGACAGCTTGGCAAGGGCACGGGGGAGAACTTTCATTGCCGAGGTCGTCGTCAGAATCCTCGCGTTGGGAGGTTGGTATTTGGGTGAGTTCTCGCCCAATATGTATCTCTTAGCATTTCACAACCTCATTTATGCAGTCAGAGGTCATATTAATGATAAAAATATTAATCCTGTATTACAAAAACAAATAAATTACTCGTGAGCTTAAGATAATAATGAAAAAAATAACATTGAAAGATTTAGTGAAATTAAATAACCAAAGTCTAAAAACGTCATTGCCTTCGGATGTTTGCATTGGTAGTCTTGAAATCAGCCAGAAAGGTTTTTTTACGAGTCCAATATTTCCATCAAATAATTTCCTCCATTTCTTTTATAATCCACTGAAAATGGATCATCACTTTAATAAAATTCTGGACATGGTTCTTCGTTGTTATTTAAATTTAACGGAATTATGTCGATAATCCAGCTTCAGTTTATTGAATAATTGTTCTATTTATCTGAGAGTAATTATTTTGAAAGCATTATTCCAAGGAAATCAAGCCTAGGAATGCAAGTATTGCACTATCGCTGATTTGATTTACAACTCTGTTAAAAACCACTTCAAGCAATCTCAAGTTCTGGGTAGACGATGAGGGTAGAGTCACCTCATGCTAAACCATAAGGCACACACATGAATTTTACAAATCACAGTTGGGGTTCGGTTTACCTATACAACCTGCCTTTTCTTTGGAAGATCTGATACTTGACTGGAAAAATAACGCAACTTGAACGCTTGCGATTAAACGGTTAGAATTCCCAAAGTCACCAAATTTTGGACCCAGATTCCCTGGACAGTAGCAAAACTCTTTACTATCTAAGCTAATAATTTCAAGCTTAATGTATCATCGTCAAAAGAGGGAAAAGGTAACGTTGGTAAACTGAAAAAGGTTTAAATTAACTAATCCCAGAAAGATAGACTTCGTCTTCATGTTGCTCGGAGGGTTCACTCACAGTGGAGAGTAAAACATGTTGTATCCATCTACGTACACATTACTGCCGTTGGTCGTCACATGAATGGGTGGCAATTGAAGGATAATAAATACAAGGAGAAAAATGAATTTCTTTATCTTGTCTGAGTCAACTGGGCATATCCTCCCCAGCTGCTAAGCGTTCAGCTTCAATGATGGCTTTAAGTCCCACCTTCATGCCCTACTGGATGCTATTAGCTGACCAACCTTGGATAGAGCCTCCTCAATTAACCTGCTGTAATAGATGAACTTCATTGATAGACCCAGACTAGGAATTGCGCATATCTACTTCCCAAACTTTATAGTCCCCACTAATCTGGCATCTTTTTACATGGCGTATCTCAATTAACTTTACCTCATCTTAAGCAACTTGTACAACTCTGAAAAATGACCCAACCTGGTTTAATTTAATGCTCCTGATATTGAGCTTCTACTGGCCCAGTTTCTTTGAAATCCCAAATACAGCTATAAAACGATTCACACCATAGAGTGAGTTGCTCACGGGGAAAGACAGATTTATTTCTCTGGTTACGTGGTCAGGAACTTATCTCCATCTAATTAAAACCTCGGACAATCAAGCCAGGATTCCACACCCCGGGAAGAAAGGTGCAAAAAATATGTTTTAAAATACATTATCAGCGAGGCTTATTAGCTGAAAAGGTCTGTATTTTTTTGCAGCCTTTGAATGTGGACCAGAGATGATTGTGAAGATAAGCCTTAGTACTGAGGCGTTTAATGGGCATCTAGGTATCTGATAAAGAGTAAAATAAGTAAGATTCCGCTACACAAGAGAATTTATTTCGGGTACATTTGCGAAATGCAAATGATACCAATAAAACTTCTTTTAAGGAACTTAAGCGTGCATTAAAATTATGGCAAATTAAATAACTCTTGGAAGTCAGTTGCTTCAGGTAAGAGCTTTGATGTTTTTAATAAATTCAATTATAGGAAAAGCTAAAATTTATATTGCGTGACAAATTCCAAAGAAACTGCGGGAGATGCCTCAACAGTAACTTTTAACGGAGTCATCCGCCAATGTGCATTTCAATGCAACAATTTCAGAGTGTAAAAATCATTCGCCTTGACTGGGATTTATATTGCGTGATTTCATTTACAAAGTTTAGTTTTAATATGAATTCACTTTTGCCTAGAGTTGTGACGCTATATATTTACACAGAATGTCAATAGTAAATAGGTATCCAGAGGGTAAGAAATTTTATCTTTACCTGAGAAATTAGGGAGGGCACTTAGCTTTAAAATCTTAGTATAAATAATATCGTGCAACATTTTCAAAAAAATCATAGATAGTTGGAAACAGATGTACTTCTGAAATGGAATTATTTCAAATCTTACCATGCCTAAAAATAAATTAATTAAATGAATGAGCCTCTTTTTTCAAGGTCACCAGATTTAAAAATTTTCATAAAAACATGACGGAAATTTTTTGAATGCATTTTACTTGGCAATATAAAATTATTGCTGATATTATTGACTTGGATCATGTAATAAAATTAAGATAATATGAAAAACTAATCGAGAGATGCTCTAAGATATATAGATTTAATTTTTAAATTATAAAAGAAATTGGAATAAGACATTATAAAATTATCTCCTAACATAATATGAACTGAAATTTATTGTCCATTAAAAAAATAAATTTTACGGAATATACTGTAATTTACAGAATGTGCTAGTAATGAGGGGAGGATGGAGGAAACAGACAAAATGGTCAAGTGAAACTAGAAAATAAGAAAAACTGCAACAGAAGAGTAAAAGGTAAGAAAATTTGTATTGGATATACTTTTCATATTCTAAATAGAAGATTTAACAGCACATTAAAATTTAATAATGATTTGTAATTAAAATCTTCACAGTGAAAATTTTCAGATGAAATCGCGAATTTCATTCACTACTTGACCCGAAGACTACTAATGAAACTTTTAAAAAAGTATTGTCTATTAATTTACAGACTTAATCCGGGCCGAAAGTATTACTTAAAGAAATTATCTAGGAAATTAATCGAAAACTTCAAAGCTAAAAGAAACGTCAGCTTGGTTCTTATACCTTAAATTAAACAGCGATCATAGCATTGAATTTTCATTCCATCGACGCGGTAAATTAAATCGGCAGGGTTAACCCTAAGAATTCCATTGGAATCCAAGTAAATACAGGTTAACTCTACAATTTTGACACATGACATTCTACCCATCACCATTCCTTCTTACCGTGAAAATGAAAATATTTTTCATATTTTTGGATACTCTTAATATCCATTTTATATGAGTGACTTTTCTTTCACTAAAACTTTACTTAGGAAAAACTAATTCCGATGCATTGGCGTCATATTTAGACATGAAAATTTCAAGGTCTTAGGGCGATCGATGTCTGTTTGTTTAAACTTGACGAATCTGAATATAATTTAAGACGAATGATATCGTTTCTGTTCCTTATTTCGTGAACATGAATTGACACATGGTTTACCCTGAAACTAACGAAATTAATAATACGTAGGCACTGTTGTCACGATTTCAGCGCGAAATTTGGCGCTCAACCATTGTGCACGGTCACGAAGAGTTATCTGCCACATATCCTTTGGGAGAATATTTCCCCTCTTAAAGGAAGGACCAGCGGCATGTGCTAATTCCCGGTGGAATCAAAAGAAAACGCAATCCTCAACTCTCAAAAGGAGGAAAGGAAGTCCACGAAACGGCGCATAGATAGCACGGTTCTACGGCGCAAATCTTATGAAATGAGCATTTGTATCAGTAGCTACAAAATTGAGTTCAGGGATGAACGAGGTATCAGTAGCTGTGAGCCATGACCACATCATTGCAAACAATTGAAATTCTGTGAAGAACTTTATACAACAAGTTAATTCTCAATCACGACTTTTGGCATTCAACCGAGAGGATGGAAACCATGTAATTGTAATTCTGGTTTGACCTTGGTATATCTAATGCATGCTGAAATAGATCAGTCGAAGAGTTGAATGGAGACGTGCCGCGGGCATGGGGGGGGGGAGGATTGCTCAAATCGCGGAGGCACGAGTAGCATCGACTGACTCTCCTTCGTCGGAGCCGAGAACCCCCTCTTGGCGTCACTGGGTCCGAGGCCACGGGGAGGGGGACGCTTGAAAGCAGAGGGGGGGGAGAGAGAGAGAGAGAAAGAGGTGTCGCGAGGAAAGGGCTTCGATTCGGGAACAAGGGGAAAAAGTGGTGGAGGGGGTGAAATCGCTCCGATCCGTGCTTCTAGTCGTGCCTCGGAAAATTACAACAATTTTACTGTAATAATGACGTGGAGACGAAGTCGCGAGGCGGGGAAAGATGGAAACGAAATGACTCGACCGCACTGGAGAGAGAATGAAAGGAGAAGAAGAGAGACGCTCGAGGAAAATCGAGAGGGAGCGAGAAAAAAAAATTGGCGAATGAGTTGAGCAACGTACTTAGAACCAACAGAGCTTGTCTGCCAAAGCAAGCATATGAGGGTGTGAGCGGAGTGTGGGTGGGTGAGGGAGGGGATGAGGAGTTGGAGGAGGGCGGGTGGGGCGTAGTGATGATGGTGGTGGGGGAAGTTCGGGAAGGGAGGATTCGCGGGGCGGTGGTGGTGGTAGTGGGGGTGGAAGGCCGGAGAGAAAGAGGGACAGTGAATGAGACAGAAGGAAAGGCTCCTTGAGTTTGGGTGTGAAAGTAATGCCCGGCGTTAGTCAAGCCCCTGCCTTTCGGAGAATAAACCAAGTGCGCGGTAAACGAATCCGCTCTCTTTTTTTCTCCACCGCGCGCCAACACCACTCACTCCCCTCCACCTTTTCCCTCTCTCTCTCTCTCCCACCCCCTACTCACCCCCTTTCCTCCCCCCTTCAATTTCCTCTCTCTCTGTCCCTTTTTTTCCACTCACTCCACACCTTAGTCGCTCTCACTACCACTCCTTTTTTTTCCCTCGCTACGGTTTCCGGGCCGTAAAACTCTCGGGAGATGGAAAGTCTCACTCCGGGTGGAAAGGTGATATGAGGTTGTTCGTGAATAACGAAAAAAAATAAATAAATAGAATAAAATGAATATGGAGGGAGAGAGAGGGAAAGGGGAAGGAGGTGGAAAAATACTAGTTTGCAAATCGGGTGGGTGCGTGAGAGAGAGGGAGTGAGGCGGAGTGTGGCGTGGCACTGGTGGGGGGGGAGTGAGGAGGCTCCCGGGGCAAACGGTCTTCGTCCCGAGGGGGAAGGGTGGCGGGGGAGAGGGAGAAAGAGAGATATTCACAACGGAAAGGGAGTAATGGGGGTAGATCCTAAGATTCTTTACGTGCCCAGGGTCAGATGCGTTCCGGAGATTTTCCAGAAGATTTACTTGAAGCTAAAGAGTTCCCCGCCGCAACACCATTAATGTGAATTTATTCGAGAAATAAAGGAAGCTGCTAAGATAATTTCGGGGACATCAAAGACTGATTATACTCGGAACTATAGCTGTAAGCTGGCTTCCACCATTTAGAACTATGCATCACATTCAATATAGATGTTGCGATTCTATCTGCACCCTCTCTCTTTAAGAAGGATAGTGGTCGGCATCAGTAAGCATTATTGAAGTCAGTTATAATAAAATCATCATGCATGATTCTACATGGTTTTTATTTCCGTGTAATTTTTTCCAGTCATACTGCAGCAATACATTCGTCAACAGCATAAAAAATTAACTATGCATACATCCTAGCATTGAAATATTACACCTGATGTACATGATATTGATTTGAGGCACCCTTGCCACATTCACTTGTATCTCTCCCGTAAGATTTGTCTTTGATTTACCCTTAAAAAGATTTTATTCCCTTTTATTAAAATAAATAGAAGTAATATCTTATAGATATGACAATGTAAATTCAATCTACTGCAGATGATACACATACCTAATTTAGAAAATTAGAGAGGAATCCAGCATTGTACACGTCAATAAGTGAAACCAAAATTTAGTCACAGGCATTTTACACTGATTAATACATGCTTTTAATTAATTATTATTAAAATTAAGAAAGCATACTAACCTTGTTTTGAAGATTTTAAAATTGGAAATGAACGCAATATCCTCTTGAAAACTGGCTATTATTGTTTCAGTGTCCGAATATGCGCTATTACACATATTTCAATACGTTTATGCTGAGATGCTTCCTTCGAGTTTTTACACCAAAGAGAAATGATCAATGCGAGCAGCAGAAAGTTGGATGGAGGACAAGTAAACTATCAGCATCATTCAGCGGAGTAACAATCGCAAGCAGTGAGAGGGAGTCGTCAACCAATACAAATGCTCGAGCCGATTATACGTACTGTGTAATGGCGGCAATGTGAGAAGGAGAGAGGGGACAGGGGGCCCTTATGAGCGCCGACGGGGGAAAACGAAGTGACAGGGAAGGAAGTCGGAATGAAGTCGGAATACGAGACGGGAATGGTAGAAGTGTCAAGTAGTGAGGAGGACACGTGAGGTTCGCACGCGGCACGGGGGTGGGGCGGTGGAAAGGGCGTGGGTCGTGGGAGAAGGAATGAGTTGGGAGCGGAGAGGAGAAAAGAGTTCAAGTGGATTACGCGATGGCTTGGGGGAAAGGGTCGAGAGATTATGAAAATTCATGGAATCTCTCAGAGATAAGAAAGAAATGGGGAAACCTGGTTTTTTCCGCATTAAAATTTTATACCGCGTTAAAAGCGGAGGGGAAGCGTGGAGGGGAGCTGAACGTCGCGGACATAAAAGGAAAAGAATTCTTTTTTTTAAACTTCATTTTCTCTCTCTCTCTTTTTCTAATTTTCGTGAGTCGAGTTTGGGAAAGGTGTTGCATCTCTTTCTTTCATTGTTTGAAGCGTCTTTTAATTTCGGGCGCAATAAAAGCCGGGCTTTTGCCGGGCACAATTAAAACTGTTTTCATGAAAGCGCCGCGCGCGCCCTGAAAAGATGTGTGCCGGCTCCGTTCCCGCTGCAGGAGCGCGAACGGAAGAACGTGGCTGAAGAACTTCCCCGAGGACTGAAAAATGGATCGTCTGGGAGTAAATTTGGCGCATTGTTGGCTTGCAAGTGGGCACGCGGGTGGAGGATAATAGGTGTACGCTTGCTAATGGCTATGCGGACGCGCTCGCTCTCTTGCTCAAAAGAAATGTAAACGGGAACTCCAGGGACAAAAATCTTTAGTTTCCTCTACCGAACGAAAAGTCCTCCCTTTTGTATGCCTTGTGAAGGAGTGAAATTAAATCCCTTGTTCAAAAAATATATATGCTATCGTTTCAGTTAAAACATCAAATTTCTCTCGTTTCACTCTGAGGAATAATTCGTATACCAATTAAGTAACAAAATATAATCATGTGGCATAATTAGACATGGGATGATAACGTTTTAAACTTGAAAAATTTGCAAAAAATATTTCATAATGTTAAAAAAATTAAATAGGAAGCAAGAGCAGAAACAAAATATTCATGAGATATCACTCAAAAATATTCAAAACCGATTGGACTCGAAAATGCTTTGTATTATTGCATAACCATGTAGCTGATGCGAACCGAATATGTGCATTTTTTGGATCATTTTGTTTATTCTATATCACCGAAAAATAAGTCTTATTCCTCAAAATATTCGTTATGGCGAAAATATATTTCAATTGGAAGAAAATAATCTTATTCAAAAATCCTCGGATACCCGCTTCAAGCGCTATCTTAATTAAATGAATTTTCTCGTCTCACTCTTTCATTAGATTCACTATTTTGAGCTACCGTCAATTCATCGTGGCTACCGTCGCAACGCAACGTTCTGGCAAAGGAATGCATTCACCTCGAAACTCGGATCGCACGAACAGTTCCCGCACACCTCCCGCACACATGGCGTTAACCGAGTCCCGCCGTGCAACACAAAAAGCACGAACACAGGTGTTGGATCAATGCTATATTTTGTGCGAATCCTCTTTATGGCTGCATACTAAAGCGAGACCACGGGCACGGACACCTGCGGGGGAGAATTATAAGGCCACATAAATCGGGGTGGGGGTAAAAAAAACGACCGATCCGAGACGAAAATGCAAATGAATCATTTAGCGCACCTTGCTCTCCGTTCGAAAAATTTTAATGGCCCAGCGGAACGCTATACGACGTTTATGAAGAATAATTAAATGTTGAGAGCCTGCACGCACATTTGTTTCTTCTCCTCGGATGGACGGGGAGAATCCGTATCTCCCCCTTCACCCCCTCCCCTCCTGCCCCCATACGGAGACGGCCTTCGACCCTCCCACCTCATCACCGTCCCACCCCCGACAAATATAAAAATCTTGCACCACGTAGGAGCCGAGCACCGCAGAATCCACCTCGACAAAATACGTAGTGTTCGCATTACGGGAAGCTAAAATATGTGCATTTGCGTGTCTCAGCTGCCAGCGTCAGCAGAGACTTAAAAACGCGCATAATTGATTAGAGATAAATACCTACGTTATTTTAAGAAAAAATCGTCATTTGACGACCATCATAAACAATTCACTGACCTACTGCCCTGGTCAACTATCGCTGATTTGATGTACCCTGTGGTTGCTTAATAATAATTCCTGGTAACACCAGTCACGAGGTAAGGCATTCGGAAGCTGAGGCCTTTTGAACTTTAGGGTAGAGGTAGGTAATTTGTGAGAGCCGGGATTGTGGTAGGGGATGAAGGAAGGGAGGAGAGAAACCCAGCGTCGGCATTAGACTACTCTTAATTAAGGCGCCAAAAGTTCCACAATTTAACGTCCCATCCAACGGACGGTGTACTCCACTTGAAGCACAACCCACCTAGCACCCCTAGTAGAGATTAAAATGCCTAGAAAAAATTCTGCCTCTGCTGGGTTTCGAACTCGGGACCTCATGGTGGGAAGTCAGTACTTTGTCCACTGCAACAAATCCGGTCGTATTTACATGTTCAAAGTGATTTTAACTTCTAGAGTGAACTTATCTGGGCATAATAACAATAGATGATTGGGATACCACTGAAAAATATCTGACACAGCCGGGACTAGATCCCGGGTCCTCGGAGTAGAAGTCGGTACATAAGCCTCCCCACTAACTCCGACTCCCGCGAAACTGGGACTGGAGAATTCTTCGTCGACGGGACGGGGAAAGACCAGGTCGGGTGCCAAGTGGGGTTCGAATGGGGCAGAATAAGGTAGGGGGAGGAGGAGGGCGACAAGAAGAAAAGGGAGGGGCGGGTGGGCGCGAACGGGGGCACGGTCCGTTTGACAGAGAGAACGGGGGCGGGGGGGAGAAGATTGAAATTGGTGCGAGGGGTTTCTGGGGGCGAAAGCTTGGGGAGTGGACGGGAGGGGGGATTGATGAGACGGAGGGGCGTGGAAGGGAGCGGGAATGAAATGTTGGGGTGTGTCGCACTGCCACCCCACAGCGATGAAGAGCGCGACGGTCTCGGAGGGACGGAGGGAATGAGGCGGAGAGGCGCGATTCAGTGTGCCGTGCTGGGGTGGAGGCGGCAGAGGGATGGCCGGGAAGGCAGACGGAACGGTCGGGGTGGTGTGGGCGAGAGACGGTGGAAGGGAGAGAGAGGGGAAACGAGAGAGAAACCTCTTGGATATACGACCGGGAACCACGCCGAAGCTCGCCTCTCTCTCTCTCTCTCTCTCGCTCTCTCACCCTCGCTATACAGTTGAACCGTGTCAAGCCTGGGAGTCCCAAGTTCGCGCGAAAAGGTTACACGCCTATGGAGGCAATAATAATGCCTATATATCTACACAGGGCGTGCGAAGCATTGGCTTTTCGGAGGGGGTAGACGAGGCGTTGGGGGTGGGTAGGGGTGGGAGGAACCGAGAAAGAATGGTGTGAATGGCGAGGGAAGACAGACAGAAATGGTGCCTTCGGACCTGGAAACTCGACTGGACATCAACGAACTTCCAGGAGCTCATGAATATCCATAAACAATCCGTATTTTTCTTCCCATGCCACTCTCAGAAGTAGAAGTGATGTCTACAAACCTTTACTTTGCGAGTAGCGACCGAAATGTAGTAAGCAAATTCTTTACCAGCCGAAGTCCTTGTCTAAATCCTTCTACATATACAGCAATGCATTAATTATACAATGATCATTTGCAAATTGAATGATTTAACGCGTGAAATTAATGCATTGGGTGGGTAGCTAGCGACGCTGTTTGGGTTTAAAATACAAATGCTGAAAAAATATTGGAGCTCCATCGTCGCCATTCCATATGCAAATGAGTAGGGCTAAATAAATTAATTACCTAAGTGGGTCCGTGCTCCGTGTTTAGAGCTCGGAGAGGCACCAGTGACAACCACTCGATTATATGCCATTATATATAATCTAGTTAAAATATAAGTGTGCCATAAGAACACATTATGAGCAGGATAATATTCATTTTATTATTTTTTTGTAATTTTGCTGTAAATAATGTTACTGATGTTGTCAAAGTTTTATCTACTATAGTATGAGGATAATTGTTATACATTATAGCTAACAAGTAATGAAGTAATCCAGTAAGCAATGAAAGGCATTTTCAGAATCAGTAAAGCCACTAGATAAGTGTACATCGTGGAACCGAGGGTTGAATAACATTTTTACATCTGTTAACCGTTACCTGCTTGTTCGTCAACATCATTACATCATTGATGAAGTATCTTCTAGTTTATTTATTAATTACACACTAATAATAAAAATAACTTTGATCACTGAAGTATGAGGTCAGCTATTTAATAACATTTTCCCATTATATATATATATATATATATATATATATATATATATATATATATATATAATGGGGAGATATTTTTACTCTTGTGATCCGTTCGATTCCGCCTTCCCCACCTTTATTGTGTTCGTCCTTTATATGTGTTCCTATCCCTTTTCCTTATATCTGTTTCTGTATATATGAGTATATATATATATATATATATATATATATATATATATATATGTATATATATCTGGGTCGCGGTAGTCTAGGGGGTAGAGCGTTGGACTGTAAGGGACCGAGAGGACCACCGGGCCAGGGAGTTGGTAACGATGATGGCTGTGTGGCTGGGGGCATTGCCATGACGTATCGCTGTTCAAGCGAACGCTCAATCGCGCCGTGTAACAAATTTCAAAAACACACTTCACGTGGAGGCACGTCTTTTCTCTCAGACTGCTCGGAGCAAACTGGCGACCGGCTGCGTTGGATGAGCACACGCCTCCCCACCACATTTCCCGACCGGTTTTGACGCATTGCCAAGGATAGTTCCGTGTCACAAAAACCATGCGCATTACTTTCATAATGGGCCATTGATATGAGTCCAAAGTCGGAGGAAGTAACTGCACCACTTCCGATCCAGATAAATTAAATATTAAATATCTGCCATGATGATGGTTACCTTTCTTATGAATAAAATTGTGTGGAATATCTAGTTTTCTTATATCAAGGAGACAAGACAATTAGTCCCCGAGTGAGTCTACTCTCCTTACTACCTTACCACTGGTCGCTTTCCTTCCTCTTCGTCCTCGATTAGAGACGGAAACACGGCGGAGACCAACAAGAGAACTCCAATAAAATGTCAATGAACTTGAGCACAGGGCTGTCCGAGTTGCTCCATGCACATCTGGAGGGAATGAGAATGGGATCCGAACGAAGTGAGCGGATTTGGGAAGGCGAGGAGGTGAGTGGATTCGCGGGGTTCCGGTGGAGATTGCAGGAGAATTAGAAGAGGGTGACGAAAAAGACGGAGGGGGATTGATGCAACATCACAGTCATGAGAGCCGTCAGTTGGGGTGGGAGTATAATTACAACGACCTCTTTATTTGAAGATCAACGCCAGTGCGGCGACGACGGCGAGCATATCAATCTAGTGACTGTGCTTATCAAGAATAAACAACTGAATTAGATAAATATAAACTGAATAAAAGTAATGAATAAGTTTTTAATCATAGTCAAGGTGTCTTTTAGTATTACATGTAAAGTAACTGCTTCCTTTCGTCTCAACTTCCTCTTTCCATTTGCTTAAATCAGAGCAAATATTTGTTTAAAAAAATGTAGTGCTCTGATGAATAGAGACACTAAACATTTCCACTGACTTGATAATTTGATAACAGAATAGAAATATTATTCAAGTTATGTATTCGCCGATTTCTCGGTTTTTTATTGGTACTTCATTATAACAAATAATGAAAATGATAATACAAAACAGCGTATTTTAATGTGTTTTATGTATTTTTAATTAGCCATTAAATAAAAATATGTTAGTTAAAAGATCTAGAGGAAAAATAACGTAAAAATTGGATTGAGAAGCACAAAAACGTCAGGGAAGAGTTATTTCCGTTTTGTGAGAACTACGGTAATAATTTCGGCCAGCTGTTTTTGCTTTGGGGCCACTCACTGTTCACTGAAGAGACGAGACGGTGAAGCAAAATCGCGTGGCTGCACACGCACCCACCCTACCCCTCCGCCGCCAAATCATTCCCACCCCATCCGCCGCGGGAGTCGATGTTCCCCCGGCGGCCGTTCGCACCACCGCGGCGGAATGGACACATCACGATAAAGACGCGGACCGTGTTGGAGGCTCAGCGGGACACGAAATCATCGCCGCTTTGCCTTGCTGCTTACGATGTCTGGCGTGAGAGTGGCTCGAGTGAAGACGGAAGTGTACGATTCCAATTATTTTGCTGACGTCCAAGGTGATATTTACGCCAAGTCGTGGGCGTTTATCAAAAAAGGGGGGGAGGGAGATTTTATCGGGCCGTAATATTTTTAGCAAGGGACCGTTTTATTCAGAAGTAAGAGGTTGAGGATGATTTGTACAGCAATTATTGTCCGAGGAACATAGATATAGTTTGAGGGGGAAAACTTCGGGTAAGATGTTGTTTATATTTGCCGATTCGTTCACGTAAAATTTCTACACATTGGCTATTCTGGTGATCGACGTTGTAGTGATAAATTAATACACTCACAGGGACCACTACTAACTTTGTGCTACTTCCATAACCTGACTGGCAATAAATACTGAGTGACAGCTCCCAGTCTGTCGTGCCCAAGTGCGTACGTGTGATAATTTTCAAAAGTTCTTTATAACCTAGTAGAGATGTCTAAAAACCACTAAGTGCCGTCTCTAAGTGCGCTGTCTAAGTGCGCTGTCGTTTAATAATCGCTAAACCCTCATCTTAATGTGCCAATATTTGCCTACATTTTATATCTACACTTAACCATGCGTTAACATCTTCAGCGACACAGCTTCCTTTTGTAATAAAGGATTAAGACTATACTAAAATAGAGACAGCCAAAACTATACTTTTTCAAAACCTAATTGCGAGAAATTTGAATTTCTCTGCAAAATAATTACTTCATTCAAATTAATCACACTGCTTTTACATATTTTTCATTTTGAATACTTATATACCTGAAAATGCACTGAAAGTAATTGTTATAAAAATAAAGCTAAAAGATTGTTCCTCTATTTCTATAAATTATGGAAAAACTCAGTCCAAACAAATCTGAAACCGTAACATACTTGTACAAGTATATTCCTATTCCCAGTCCTCTTTTCTGCGAACCTTGAGAAAGTTAGAAAAAGCGTGGTCGGAAAATTAGCAGAGCATTCTCCTGCTGCTCATGGGCTTCTTGGTACTGACACGAGTAGTGCCTCTGGACATGATCAGCTAAGCCAAAACTACTCGTACGAATTTCTGAGCACTTGAAGGAAGAAAAAAATGACGAATCCATTCTCAGGAAAAATTATAGAGTCATATTTTTGTTCAATGTGATATGCGTCATTTTTATACAACGGAGGAATTGAAGGAGGAAAATGAGAAATAGAAATGAGACAAACATTCATAATAAAATGACAATAAAGAAGAAAACATTTTTCTTATCGTTTCAACCAAGTGCCCTGCGTTTTTTGTTTCAAATCAAATACGATACTACATATATGTCAGGCGTGTGATGATTCTCAAACAAGGAAGGAAAGTGAATGATTTTGAGTTCAAACACCTGGAATGTGGAGGTAATAGTAAAGAAATACTTTTATCTCATTATGAATAGACCATTGCCATCAAGGTGTTTACATAAATATGCAGAGAAACTATTATTTTGTTTTATCTGCTGATTAAATTACCTAAACGTGCTTAGAGTATATCGCATCAGGTTCTGATCAGATATTAATTTGGATTCGGAATTTCGGACTAGTAAATTTCACCTTCATTATTTTTTCTTCGATCATTATAGGGCTATGAGATTTTAAAGCGTGCTAATATCTATTATAAATGTGTCGTGAATAGAATTAAATTATTTGAATTCGTATTACACACTAGCTTTTAACTAGTTTTCAGACAAAGAGGAAAGCTGAACTTATGTGCAGGGTGGCACTTCGGGGACAAGAAAAAGTAAACTGTCATTCATATCGTACACAAAAACAGTTGTAAAATGAATAACTACAACCAAACGCCCTATGTCAACAAACACTCCATTTTGTGGGAAGTTATCAATTACCCTAGCAGCTAAAATTTGAAACTCTGCCCAAAGTTAAAGGATACAACTGGTTACCTCGTTACACGCTCTTGAAGTCTATTGGGCTTAAAGCCATCATTCATGTTTCGAAACAGACATATCAGGCGTCCATTAATGTCTCAACTAAATGCCCATTATATAAGTATATCTCATTTATATCCGTTCATTAACCAAAAAATATAAGAATGAATATTTATACGATGGGAAAGCGAACTTCTTAGCTATACTGCGGCCAAAGAGGTGAAAATATTGGGTGACGTAAAAATGCATTTCGTTACGTTCTTTCAATCAATATCCGCATTATTAGGCTTGAATTCTGAATGCCCACGTTTGTCACATCGAATATTCTAAAATATCGCAAGTTTTTCGGAGAAATATTATTCTTTGAAAAAAATAAATATTTACTACGCAAGGTGTCAGGTTGGACTACTCCTCATCAAGTTATTAATTTAGGAAATTAATCAGTAAACAATTTTCTGAGGATCGTATAAGGTCAAGTTAAAAATTAAGCGAGAAATCAGCATTCAAGCTCTGAGCCAATATCCAAAATCAACCTTCGGATTGATTCATCAAAATGATCACTATTAGTTATCTATTTATTAAAGGCAAGTTTGGGACTGTCTCTTAGTTTCTACGGACATATGAATGAGTTGAATAGATGTAACAACTGGCATGACAGAGGGAAAGTAAAGCTATCATAAAATAATTTCACGTAACATCCATAAATAAATTTACACTACATTTACAAACTAAACGAGTGAAATATATACGAGTACTTGCGAGTTCTCAGACTACGCTAAACGTTTCGAAGACAAATTTCCAACTTATTCTTTAGAATTGAGCAAGAAAACCTAAGATATTTATCTACTGGCTGACTGGAACAGCGATAGAAACAAGATTCTGTGGAGCTGTATATTTCAAATTATTCCTTGAGGCCATGGTAGTCCAGTGAGCAGAGCCTCCAGCTGTCAACCGAAGGATCCAGATTGGTTGCTTGGACGCTCATGGCTTCGCATAAACCATGGTTTTTCTTGAGTACTACATCTTCCTGAGAAAACGCAAGCGGAATAGGCCTCCGTGTGCGAATTTTACACTTGATAGGACTGAATACGAGAGTAACACTACCCTTAACTACTAATCCAAACCTGGAATTGGTCAATCTGGGTTTTTACCTTGGGAAATAATTCAGACTTCGCAATTTTTTAATGTGTAGACTAAATCTGAATAACTAAAGGGAAATTTTCAAGAAGGCAAATCATTATCATTTGCAGGAAAACCCCATTCACATGCTAAGACGTCATGGCTTCGGACGTGATGGAGGAATACGTGTACTTACTCGTTCTCCTGGACTGCTCCCAGAAATAATGATGTTCATGGACCGGTGCAACGGCCGCTGTTTTCACGCATGCAATGGCTCAGCTTTGCGTGTCTTTAGATCGCATTCTGTCGTCAACCGCGGCTCTTTTCCCCCCAACGCTCCTCTTTCCGAATGCTAAATCCTCGGGGGGCAATGCGGAGAGTGGTGCACCAACGTTATTCATTTCTTCCATCTCACTCTCACGATCGGAGTATACACAGGCACGCCATCAAAAGTACTAGAGTCTTAGTTGCTACACCTTGCGGAAAAGAAGCGGCAAGTCATTGAAGAAAGTATTTGAAAAATAATATCAGTAAACGCTTGCCCATAACATTTATTAACATGCGGTTGGTGATCTGTAGAGTTTAGGGGCACCGGGCTCAAAATCATTTTAAATATGCTTATAGAATGGGCGGAAACGGTCCTTCGGGACTACGATGTAAACGACAGCTGCACGCAAGTTGTGGATAAAGTTAAATAAATGTTGTATGATCCAAAATTGTTTGATTCTTAAGATATTCACATTATGGAGATCGTGCAAGCTTCTTGTGTATACAATTTCACGTGGCCAAATGTATTCGACGTTAAGCGACCCACGCGAAAAAAAGAATGAAGGATATTGAAAATTATCTAGAATCTCTCCGAGTATTGTT